>NW_026935795.1:0-68598 GCF_032062105.1 Saccostrea cuccullata | reverse complement strand
CCCTCCTTAAAGGTCTTTGGCCCTCCAAAGACCCCAACCCAGGCTCATCCCTGGCAGGTCTTTCACCTGTCAATTCCAGGGCATGGCACGGCACCAAATCTGTAACAGGAAAGGAGAAAATGCATGGCTGGACCGGGAATCGAACCCGGGACCCCTGTATCTCTAGTCAGGTGCTCTACCTACTGAGCTATCCAGGCCGATATCCACGGCCCTAACCATTACACATGTAATTATCATATGTCGTTTTTGAGTTTATTAGTGGACACGAGACATCAAAATTATCAATTAAAGGGCAATAACTCACAAAGTAAGGCATGTATCAAAAAATTGAAAGCAGATGTAAATAGGTGTTAATACAAGGTACCTAACCTGAAAGTTTCATAAAAATCAGTCGAAAAGCAAATAATAGTAAGAAACAGTAGAATAACAGTAGGGTCTTCCGAAGGAAGCTCGGAAGACCCTAAAAACAGTGGAAAAGAAACAAACGAATAACAAGAAGGTCTTCCGCTGAAGACGGAAGACCTTAATAATCTTAATCATCAGAATCAGTAGAAGGTCTTCCGTTGGAAACGGAAGACCTTAATTAAAACAAATTGATGCTTTAAAGTACAGTGTATGATAAAAACTAATTTAATATTGTATAATATAATTAAAACTAATCCTTATGAAAAGATGTTTAATTAAGTAAAAACTTATTTTTCATCATATTCTTTAACAGCAATCTGTAACAAATGTTAATGTTTTGAGAGGAGGAATTCAGTTTGTCCCATGGGCATAATTATCAAGCACTGGTCAAGAAGAATTTTGATAGCAGAAATAGAGAGAAATTAATGAGTTTATTGTCAGGCGCTAAGTGGTAGAGCAGATCTCTGAAAATGCAGCTGTTATCTTTATCTTTAATCTCTTGGGAGTTGGGCAAAAAGAAATGGCCTCATAGTTGCTTGTGTTAATTAAGAGTTCTTGATGGCTATAGTCCAGATAAAGATCTTTCAATTGGTGTAATGTAATTAAAACAAATTGATGTTTAATGTGTGATTAAAACTAAATTAGTATTGTATAATATAATGATAACTAATTATACATGTGTTCATTGAAATAAAATTACCGAGGTACATTTCAATTTTTATATATTTGCAACAAATTGCAGTCACTGTGCCTCACTTAGAATTTTATAGTCTAAAGAATAATTTATTTTTGGTTTTTTTTATTAGACTGTAGCATTTCCATTATTCCATTAAATATGCAATAAACAATTTAAGCTGCAGATGGATATTTGTTAAGTTCTAACACAGCCAGTTTAGAATTATATGATGTATTATTTGTAATAATTAATTCCTACACTGTAAGTCTCTTAGAGATGTATGTACAATATTTTAAACATGATAAGAAATGGAAATTAGATCATTGAAATCTGTGTCAATCTGTTAATCAAGGTTATCTGATTTTCTTGCACCTTTACCAATTTATGATTATTGAACAATATATTTGACGGGCGTATCATGCTGTGGCGGGGCACTTTATTGAACTTCCCAGATAGCAAGCTGACGTCGGGCCGATGTTGGCATATGGTTGGTAGATCGGCTACATATCGCGGTTGGTAGAACGATATTGGGCCAACAACGGTCCGACATTGTCATTACAACAGTCGGTGTACTGACACACACACACACACACACACACACATTGTTCTAACATCGGCCCGACATTGTAATTACAACAGTTGGTGCATTGACATTGTACCAACATCGGCCCGACATTGTCATTACAACAGTTGGTGCATTGACATTGTTCCAACGTCAGGCCAACATCAGGCACGTAGCATCGTTTTTGAGAGGGGGGGGGGGGGGGGCAACCACAGAATTTTTTTTTTTACTTTAATACCTGAAAAAGTTGACAAGCAGATTTTCCTTGATAGTACTATACTGTGGTAAAAAAGGAGGGGCATTTCAATGGACATTTTCTGTACTAAAGGTAATGTTGGGGGGAAAAGTGTGGGGGGGGGGATGTCAGCCCCCCCACTGTTGCTACGTGCCTGAACATTGTTATTTTTAATGTTGAAGTATGGACATTTTTGTAATATTGGCCCGACATTGTTGAACCACTGTTGCTATGGAAACTTATTTTGAAACGTTTAAAAAATTATCTATTTATTTTATTTTTTATTTATCTGATTAATATTTATTCATTTTTAATTATTTAACCCTTACGTAGATTTTCAAAACTATGGAATATAACTTAGATTTTTCTCTAGAATTGTCGACTAGTATTACAATTACATCGGGATCGAAGTCGGGCTCGATAAGCAATTTTGAAATTTTTAAAAACAACAAACCGCGCCGAAATTTAAATTTTTGGGTGTTCCACGCAGCCATGTGCATGCTGATGTTGTACAGAAGGAAAGTTCGGGGGAGAGTGTCGCGAAAAGTAGAATCATGACTAGCTTTGGGTGGAATTTCTGTTTTGACAGAAGATGAAGACATTTTACGACCCGTACTGCGGTAGGTACAATGTACAAAATACTATTTATGGCTAACATGTGTCCTTGAATGAATAATTGCTTCTGCTACTGTTCCTTAGTCAGGACACTACACATAAAATGCCTGACAGTGAAATCGTTTGAGCAAGTATTATTTTAGTTTTGTTTAATAATTTAACACTTCTAAACATCTAATAAAGATGGATTTCAACCCGAACTTCCTCATTTGGGATCGATTCAGGAATTTTAGTGTTCCTCTCTTCAACATTTACAGAGTATGATGTAAAATGTAATAAAATGATATTTATTTTTAAATGCATGTTCAAGATCATTTTCAGCACTTATTTTGATTATTTAATAGTTGCATGCTGTGGACTGTGCCCGAGACGATTCCCACAGGGCCGGCGAATAGTCAGCTTGTATAAATGGTAAGAAACAGCTCAAATTTTCATTTAACACAAATAACCTAATATTGTTTTTATTAACTTGTATCTTTTAGAATAGAACTATAAAAATATTGCAGACTTCTATGTATTAAACATACAAGAGGTTTATATTCTTAATTTCCTTATCCTAAAGATACATAACAATGGATTCTGACAGGTAATCTAAACATGCTATAAATTAGCACAGCTTTGCATATTAATTATTTTATATCAAATACTTATGCACAAATTATTAAGAATAGCTATCATTTTGACATATTCTATGATGCACAATTATACATGCATTATTTACAGAAATCTGAATGCTCACAAGAAGGACAAATGCAGCATGGAAATTAACACAAAGTTATTCTAAGATTTTTTAAATTTTCTGATTAGATCTATAAAATCACATAAACTGAAATACGTGTAACTTATTCAATGTAAGTCAGGCATAGAGCTTTAGCTCTAGCCCTAACCTTTTCCTTTCAATAGCTCACTTGAACCATTTTAAGTTCAAAGTTGAACAAAGCGAGTTTTCTCATCAGTGTCTAGTATTCATATGTCATCTGTAAACTTCTCAAATTTTTACATTTATCGAAATCAATCCTAATTTGAACCAAAAGAAAGACACTGCAAGATAGTGAATTTCTATTCCTCAATACATGTATACTGAACTGTCAGGTTGAAGTAACCAATTGTCTTAACAGTCTTGTACTCTTGTAGAGCCTTACTTTATTATTTGTCATATATTTATATGTTGATAATATATAAATGCGATAGATAATCGATGATAATACATCCTGATGGTCATTTTTTCTTTCAGAAATTGTGCGAGAAAAGTAAGTGTCTACGGGAACAATCAACATCGAACTTTCTGAGTATTCATACTTAAACTAAAGTGAATTCATTTGTGAATTTCATGGGATATCAGTGAGGAAGTGGTTCAAGCAGACACTTGAGAAATTTCGGATCTAACTCATAAATTAGGATCTTTGGCATATTCAGGGAAAATAGCGTGATAGTGTTGATTTTATGGGATCTTTTTATCAATATAGTTGTAGTAGATATTTTGTCTTAATATATGTGTTTGTCACTCTAGTCTAGTCAATAACTTTGTACGGTAAATGTTCATTGGCAACTGGAAGTTCATTGTAACTGTATACCCCATTGAGGTTTCAATGACCACTCCCAATGTTATTAAGTCAAATGTCATATTTTAAAAAAAAGAAATATTTGTTTTATTACAAAGAAATGTTGATCAGTGAGAATACTTAGAAAAAAATATGCTTACATGGTACATCTATAAGTGTATATGTAATATTTGTTTGAAAACACATTGTGAAAGAAACAATTTTTTTAAATTTTGAATATATAGATTTGATCTATGATAAATTGAACATTGAATTGAATTGAATTCAGTTTTCATTGTATCTTCCTGGAATTTCTTAGATTTCAATGGAATTCCATAGATTTCTAAATATCTTTGTGCACTGATATGTTGGGACAACATAAGAATTATCATTGTTTGAAACTGGGCCAACGTAAGGCCTACATGAAGATGCACAAATACGTTGGGCCTACATTGGGCCAACATCAGAATTATCATTGTATAACATTTGGACAACGTAGCGCCAACATGTCAGTGCAATGTTGCAACGATGAGCAAAATTACATTGGCCCAATATACATTTTCCGACGTTGGTCCAATGTCGGAAAATGATATTGGGCCAATGTAATTTTGCTCATCGGCGCAACGTTGCGCCGACATGTTGGCGCAACGTTGGCCCAATGTCATAAAACGATAATTTTGACGTTGGTCCAACGTTGGGCCAACATAACTGACAACAGTGGCCCAATGTTGGACCAACGTCAGAATCATCGTTCTATGACATTGGGCCAACGTTGCGCCAACATGTCGGCGCAACGTTGCGCCGATGAGCAAAATTACATTGGCCCAATATCATTTTCCAACATTGGACCAACGTAACTTACAACGGTGGCCCAACATTGGGCCAACGTAAGCTTGCTATCTGGGTTTATGACTTATCCTTTTAAAAACATTAAATCCCATTATTTCAGACACTTGGAGGTTTAGAATCATCAAATCTTGTACTTTGATGCATCTTGGGACCTTATAATATATTTATGAAAAGGTAGGTCATTGTGACCTACTATTTGATTTTTGCCGACATTTGTTTTTCAAAAATTGGTTAAAACGCATATGTTGATTACCCTCAGACCTACAATCATCAAACTTGGTCAGTAGATGCATCTTGGGTCTGAAAAATGTCGACCAAAATGTAGGTCACGATGACCTACTTTCGACATTTTATGGCTATATGATGACCACCATTATGTGCATTATGACGTTATCGAGAAAACGAGCGCTAAAGTTGACGTCATAAATGTTTGCCGAATTTTGCAAATAAATGTAGTGTGAAGACGCATCATTAATTATAATATTTCTTCATACAGTAAATGCTTATACTTAAAGGTACTTGGACACAGATTTGAAGTTATTACAGTATTTTCTCTTTGATATTACGACTTATATATTTTAATAGCATTTCACACAAAAACTAATTAAAAATCTTAATTCATTTAAAAGATATTAAAATTTCAAATTTTTTTGGCGGGTTTGATTGACACATCCTTGCACTTTTACAAATTAATTAACAATCTCGTTGTGTTTAAATGAAAAATATTAATACATAATCCAGAAATTTCAGAGTATACATGTTCGAAAGCAAAACAAACACACAATATATTGTCAGTCCGTGCAGATGTGGAAAGCAGACTGTGGCGATTTAGAACGCAGGCGGTGATTTGAAAATATAAACGCTACCAGAACTCGTGCCCTGTTTACAAAAACTGTGCACATAACACGAGTGTGCTCGATTTGCTAAACCTGTACGCAACTCTTAGTTCGGAATTACGCTTTTTGTAAAGGAGTTTTGCTTTCTAACATCTCTACTCTGAATAAAATTATTTTTCTTGATAGAAGTTATATTTCTCATTAATAAACAACAAGATTGTCACTTTTCCTCAGGATTAAGAATAAGGTTAAAATTTGTGAAAGTGCAAGCATGTGTCAACCCGCCGAAAAACTTGAAATTTTAATATCTTTTAAATGAAATAGGATTTTTAATTAATTTTTGTGTGAAATGCCATTAAAATATATAAGTCGTAATATTATAGAGAAAATATTGACTTCAAATCTGTGTCCAAGTACCTTTAACAACATAATAAGTAGTCGAAAATATAATTATTAAGGGTCTGTGTAACACTTAACAATTCAAATTTCTAAAACGATTTTGAGTTTTAGAATGTTGATATATTAGTTCAAATATCTAACTTTCAAAAACTCAAACTGATTTGGTATATTGAATTTTAATATTTTAGTTCAAAAATCTAAAATTTCAATTTTCCAAATAGGTTTATCATTTTGAGTTTTAAGATTTTTACCTTAAATATTCAAAATTCAAATTTCCAAAAACACATTTTGTATTTTAAACTTTTGAGTTTTTAATCTACCGTTTGTTTAGAAAGTTTACGCTTAACAATCTAAAATTCGATAACATTTTCGTCTTTTGATTATTTAAAATTTACTTCAAACTTTCAACTTTCAAACGCTTTAGATATTTACAAATTTAGAATTTTGATTTAAATCTTAACTTTTATATTACCAAACACTTTTGTACATTTTGAGTTTTTAGAAGTTTACTTCAAATATCCAAAATATCAAATTCCATACCTGGTTTAAATTTTGGATATTTAAAGTAAAATTATAAAAACTCATAGGGTTAAGTTATTAGAATTAGAACATTTGAATCAAAATTCTAAATTTCTAAAAATCTTAAACGTTTCAAAGTTGGATTTTAGAAGTTTGAAATTAATTTCAAATAATCGAAAGACGAAAAATATTACCGAACTTTAGATTGTGAAGTGTAAACTTTCTGAACAAACGGTAGACTAAAATCTCAAACTATTAAATTCCATTAATCGTTTTTGGTAATTTGAATTTTGAAAATTTAAGGTAAAAATCTAAAATATCAAAATTCTAAAACCTGTTTAGAAATTTGAAAATTTAGACTTTTGAACTAAAATATTTAATTTCATTATACCAAATCAGTTTGAGTTTTTGAAAGTTAGATATTTAAAGTAATATATTAACATTCTAAAACTCTAAATCGTTTTAGAAATTTGAATTGTTAAGTGTTACACGGACCGTACCCAAAGAAGGGTCTTCTTACAAGAAATTCGATTGTGAAATATAAACAAGAGGCCAATGGGCCACATTGCTCACCTGAGCACTAAGGGTAGGAAAAAGTAAAAAATGGCTTTTTATTGTAAAGTTTAAATCCAAAAGTAGTCCCATGACCAATCATGGATTTGCTATTTTTAGGAAATGATTTTTAAAGAATTTTCCTATATATATATTTGTAAAAACTTTGGTCGACAATTTTGGCCTCGCCCTACCCTTGGGGGTCATGATTTGAACAAATTTGAATCGACACTACTTGAGCATGCTTCCATATAAATATGATGAATTATGGCTTTGTCATTCTTGAGAAGAAGATGTTTAAAGAATTTTCCTATATATTACTATGTAAAACTAATGTCGGCCATTTTGGCCCGCCCTGCCCCCGGGGGTCATGATTTGAACAAACTTGAATCTACACTACCTGAGCATGCTTCTATATAAATATGATGAATTATGGCTTCGTCTTTCTTGAGAAGAAGATTTTTAAAGAATTTTCCTAAATATTTCTATGTAAAATTTTGGTCGGCCATTTTGGCCCCGCCCTACCTCCGGGGGTCATGATTTGAACAAACTTGAATCTACATTACCTGAACATGCTTCCATATAAATATGATGAATTATGGCTTTGTCATTCTTGAGAAGAAGATTTTTAAAGAATTTTCCTATATATTTCTATGTAAAACTTTGGTCGGTTATTTTGGCCCTGCCCTTCCCCTGGGGGTCATGATTTGAACAAACTTGAATCTACACTACCTGAACATGCTTCCATATAAATATGATGAATTATGGCTTTGTCATTCTTGAGAAGAAGATTTTTAAAGAATTTTCCTATATATTTCTATGTAAAACTTTGGTCGGCCATTTTGGCCCCGCCCTACCCCCGGGGGTCATGATTTGAACAAACTTGAATCTAAACTACCTTAACATGCTTCCATATAAATATGATGAATTATGGCTTTGTCGCTCTTGAGAAGAAGATTTTTAAAGAATTTTCCTAAATATTTCTATGTAAAACTTTGGTCGGCCATTTTGGCCCCCCCTACCCCCGGGGGTCATGATTTGAATAAATTTGAAACTACACTACCTGAGGATGTTTCCCCATAAGTTTCATCTTTCCTGGCACAGTGGTTCTTAAGAAGAAAATTTTTAAAATATGCCACCAAATTTTCATTAATTCCCAATTATCCCCCCTTGAATTAGGGCGTGGCCCTTCATTTGAACAAACTTGAATCCCCTTCACCCAAGGATACTTTGTGGCAAGTTTGGTTGAAATTGGCCCAGCGGTTCTTGAGAAGAAGTCGAAAAATTGAAAAGTTTACAGACAGACGGACGCCGGACAAAATGTGATCAGAAAAGCTCACTTGAGCCTTCGGCTCAGGTGAGCTAAAAAACCATAACACCACCTGTTCAAAAGTTATTTTGTTGAAAGGTACGTCAAACTTCAAGGTCAAAGGGTCAAAGTTCTTGGTATCCAATGACATGTCTTTTTACAAGACCTTTAAATATGTGATGTATGAAAGCCCTACCTCTCACCGTTCAAAAGTTATTGCTAAGATTGAATTTTTTTCATAAGTACAGAAGGTTAAAAGGTCAAGTTGTTGGTATCAAATGAAAGGTCTTGCTACAAAGAATACGTATTTGACAGATGAAAGTTCTAGTATCTACTGTTCAAAAGTTAACGCCAAAGTAAAAGTTCAGAATTTTTGTGTAAAAGTGTGTTAAAATCTAAGGTTAAGGTCAAAAAGTCAAATTAAGTAGTACCCAAAGAAAAGTCTTGTTACAAGGAATACACATCTGAAATATGAAAGTCATAACTCCACTAAATCATAAGTTACAGGCAAGATTAAAGTTTTTGTGACGGACGGACAGACTTACGAATGAAATTCTTTCGCGAAAGCGCAGGACAATTATCGTAGAAGACGTAGGTATAAACAGTTTGTTAGTGTATTTCCTCCAAAAGTGTAAATGGATGCGATTCTGGGGCGATGGAGGTACTCATGTAATTCGGAGTTAGATACCTTTGTATTATCATACCATGGGTTAAAATTTTTTACCGAAACGAATGCCTGTGGTTGCAGATAATAGATGTGTACCCTCCAATATTATAGAAATAATGGTAGTGTCCATGTTTTGCGATGGGAAACCACAAAATATATGTCGGATCACAAAGTAAAATGGAGGGTACGAAATGGCACTATGTAACAAAAAAAATCTCATTAAATTTCACTCATGCAGTGGTATAAGAGATGTTGCCGATAAGAGATGGATACCCCAAAGCGTAACGGACGGACGGATGAACATGCAGACATATGGACATCCCGATCACCATATGCTAGTACACTCCCACTTTTCAAGCGGGAATTATAATAAAAGTTTCGGGAAAAATATTCAGCACATTTCATGAATTTATTATCTTACCTCTGACCTTTTGATCTCAGAATCAATAGGGTTCTTACAGATGTCCGCTCATCAGCAGAAATGGATAACATATTAAATTAAAAGTACTTTGAATCTTAAAGTCTTAAAATGAAGCTTAAAATTGATGCACATTTTCATTCTACTTCTCTTAATTAATATGTTCCAAAATCCTTTGATCTGTACCCTCATGATAAAAGTACTAAAATGATAAAGAACGAGGGCGCTTTTGATTGACATTCGGCAGGAATCTGGGCGTAATTGAAAAGTGAAAATTTTATCGACGTTTCACATGAAATTTTAACATTCTTTCTATTTATCGAGTTCCTGTGCAACAGAAAAGTAAAATATTTTCCCGAAATTGATCTTTGATTTGCTAAAAAATAACTTGAAAATTGGCCAGATCAGACATTTGGTACAAAATGGTACATTTTTAAACACGTTTTTCTAAAATTTTTCTATCTCTGGGTCTTCTCTCCATGATTTTGAAACGTTATTTGTGTGTATTTTAATTCAAAGAAACGAATACACTTTTTTAAATAATGGAGAGAAGACCCAGAGACCACGAAAAACGAACTTTCCCCCCAAAAATCCAAATGTGTGAATGTAGTGCTTCTTTGTCCTTTTAAAATCTTATGTGTAGGGGTGATAGCTCAGTCAGTTGGGCTACCTGTTCAGTGCACTGGAATCGAAAAGTTTTTGGTTCGAGCCTGGTATGGGGCGTTAATTATTTTTTTTTTCATGCAAACAACCATTTATTTCGTCAGTTTCGTTTTATGTACTGATGTGTTAAAATTTTGAATTAGATAAATTTTGGTTAAGTTTGGTTCTCGAGCGAATTCAATTCTAATCTTCTATTCTTTATAATATACATGTACACGTATCATGCATCTATATGCATTAAATATTTTAGGTGTTTATTTTATGTGAAAAATTACTATGTTATAGTACCCCCTAGGAAAAACAGACAAAAATGTTACAATTTTGCACTTTCAAACTAAATGAAAACATAGGTAATCAGAGATTACAGAGCTCACCTCAACGAATGTTGTCTTTAAGTAAGGCAAAGTCACACGATAAACCAACAAAAAGTGTACATTCCAAAAATGAAAATATTTAAGCAATTTTGATCTGATACTTTGAAATAGACCCACATAAAAAATTTAAACTAGTTCTTCTTCATGAAAATGTAATCAAAACATCTGAAGCAAATTTGAGAATTTTCATCTCTTGATGAAAACTTTAACCTGTTCACTCAACCAGAAAATGTAGGTCAGATTCAGCATCCAAAGCAAGCCCAGTAGTGTGCATCCTTAGATGTATCATCCATGCAAGTTTGGTCATCATAGGTCTTATAGTTACTTGTAAATGAAACATGCACCAAAAACTGTAACCTGTTCACTCAACCGGAAAATGTAGGTCAGATTCAGCATCCGTAGCAAGCCCGGTAGTATCCATCATTAGATGTATCATCCATGCAAGTTTGGTCAACATAGGGCTTATAGTTACTTGGATATGAAACCTGCACCAAAAACTTTACCTGTTCACTCAACCGGAAAATGTAGGTCAGATTCAGCATCAGAAGCAAGCCCGGTAGTATACATCTTTAGATGTATCATCCATGCAAGTTTGGTCAACATAGGGCTTAAAGTTACTTGGAGTGAAACCTGCACCAAAAACTTTAACTTGTTCACTAAACCAGAAAATGTAGGTCAGATTCAGCATCCGAAGCAAGCCCGGTAGTAAGCATCCTTAGATGTATCATCCATGCAAGTTTGGTCAACAAAGGGCTTATAGTTACTTGGAAATGAAACCTGCACCAAAAACTTTAACCTGTTCACTTAACCGGAAAATGTAGGTCAGATTCAGCATCCGAAGCAAGCCCAGTAGTATCCATCATTAGATGTATCATCCATGCAAGTTTGGTCAACATAGGGATTATAGTTACTTGGAAATGAAACCTACACCAAAAACTGCACCAACAAGATGTGCTTGTGAAACACTGATGCCCCCGTATGGCAACATAGCAAAGATTAAGCTTTTCTTAAATGCAAATTTAACTAAATAGTACCAAAAGTAGGGTATTCTCACTGGAAAACTATTGTGAAATTTAAAAGTAACCAAATGTTAAAGTTTTTTTTTAAATAAGTACAAAAATCTCCAAGGTCAAGGTCAAAAGGTCAATGTAATTAGTATCAAACGAAATGTCTTGCCACATAGAATACTTATGTTGAGCATGAAAGCCCTAGTCCTAACCATTCAGAAGTTATGGCCAACGTTCATTTTTTTTAAAGTAGGTCAAACTCCAAGGTCAAGGTCAACGTTCTTGTTATCAAATGAAAGGTCTTGTCATAAGAATTAAATGTGTACAGTATAAAAACACTAGCCCTAACTCTTTAAAGGTTAAGGTCAAAGTTTGCTTTTTTAAAGTAGGTCAATCTCAAAGGTCAAGGTCAGAGGGTCTAAGTTCTTGGTAACCAACTAAGGGTCTTCTCACAAGGATTACATATATGAAGTATGAAAGCCCTATTACTTACCGTTCAAAAGTTATGGCAAAGGTTAAAGTTTTTTCACAAGTACGAAAATCTACAAGGTCAAGGTCAAAGGGTCAAGGTTGTTGGTGTCCAATGAAAGGATTTTCAACAAACATTACATATGTGAAGTATAAATGTCCTGGTATCTACTGTTCAAAAGATATGGCCAAAGTAAAAATTTAAAATTTTCATGTAAAAGTGGGTCAAACTCCAAGGTCAAGGTCAAAAGGTCAAATTTGGCGGTACACCAACGAAGGGTCTTCTCACAAGGATTATATATATGAAGTATGAAAGTCCTATTACTTATCGTTCAAAAGTTATGGCTAAGGTTAAAGTTTTTTCACAAGTACGGAAATCTACAAGGTCAAGGTCAAAGGGTCAAGGTTGTTGGTATCCAATGAAAGGTCTTTCAACAAACATTAGATATGTGAAGTATAAATGTCCTGGTATCTACTTTTCAAAAGATATGGCCAAAGAAAAAGTTTAAAATTTTCATGTAAAAGTGGGTCAAACTCCAAGGTCAAGGTCAAAAGGTCAAATTTGGTGGTACCCTAAGAAAGATCTTGTCACAAGGAATATACATATGAAAGTCATAGCTCCACCAAATCAAAAGTTATGGACAATGTTAAAGTTTTTGCGGACAAACAGACAAACAGAGAGACACACAGAGAGACAGACAGAGAGACAGACACGACAAAAACTATATACCCCGAAACTTCGTACGGGGGCATAAAAACGTTAACCTGCTCCAAAAATATTAACCTGGTCATTCCTTTGCTGAAATTGCAGCATCTGAAACTTTGACTGGTACAATGAAACACACTAGAACCATCTTCAATGCATGTCTAATCAATCTAGGACATAGAAGTACTTACAAAGAAAACTGCTCCAAAAAACTTAACCTTAACCTGGGACGCCGACGTGCACGTGGACGCGACGGTATTACATAAGCTCTCCCAACTTCGTTGAGGTGAGCTAAAAAAAACCTATGGACGTGTTTATAAAAACTGGCCAGCTATGTTCAGCCAACCAAATCATGGACATTTAAACCACAAATGTTTCGTACAAATGATTCCTGCAGATCACACGCCAAATGCGCCCATCTTCTTTTCAGACAAATCAAATACTAATATCCGACAATTTGACTTTTGATTCCAATGCTTATAAGCAAGATATGAATTTATTGTAAACTAGAGGTACTGTGCGCAATGAGCTCACTAAATGATACCCCCCGCCTCCCATATGAATATAATGGCAGTGTCCATGTTTTGCTCTAGAAAATCAAAACTATATGTCAGATCAAAAAGTAAAATAAGAGGTGCACAATGACAATATGTAATTAAGAATCTGTGAAAGTTTCATTAAATTCCCTTCAGTGGTATGAGAGGAGTTGCAGATAAGAGATGGGTATCCTAAAGCGTAACAGACGGACGGACAGACGGACGGACAGACGTACAGCTAGACAGACGGACGGACGGAAATACCGATTACTTTATACCCTCCCACTTTTCAAGCGGGGTATAATAAAATACCGTATAAGTTTTTAAAAAAACATGCATTTTTTTCGATCCGATTGTCTGGATACCTTTATATTTTATTTTTTAATTCTAATATATTTCTTGGTTAGTTTTCAGATATACATTGCTCAGCTGGTGCCTTCATTTTTTTCCTATTTGATATGATAAACTAGTTTTTTTGCAAAAGCAGAGACTTTTAAAGACATTGTCCGGAAACGAAAGTGTTACAAACATAATGTATTAATTTCTGACTATGACCTCTATCCTTTTGACCTACATTCGATAGGGGTTTTCTTTACTTCAGACGGAGCAATATAAAATTTTATTAAGGAAGCTAAAAAAATAATAATGAATTTAAAGAAAAAAAAAACATTAAAAAAAACCCTAAAGTTATCATGCTAAAAATATTCTTTTATTTATATCTAAAATGGTATGATATATCATATATGTCCTTGACCTTTTGATCTTAATAATCAAAACACAACTTTTTTTTAGGCCAAAAGACACTACTTTAAGAAATCTAATTGCAAAAGATTAAAACATTTAAAATATTTCCTGGAGTAATGATGTAAAATGTTTTTTACAAAATCGTTAAAGCTTCTTGGGATATCGACTGGAAAAGAAATGTTTCGTCACAGCTTCAATTCTTTGAAATCATCAACATACCTTACTTACTTAACCTTTATCATCTGCATATGGGGTTTGTGTCTTTTAGCTTATTTGATATGCAAGAACATACTCTATATAAACAATTTCTAAATCGAGATAAGCTATTGAAATACAGGTTGATGAAACAAGAATATCACCATAGTCTCGTTTGAGTCTCGATTGATGTCATCATTAAATCAAATGCTGACTGATTTTTTTAAACCAATTGTTAGCCCATTATTTACACACCATTTCCGATTCACAACAAGGTGCACAAGGTTTGTACTGGTAAGGAAGGGATACTCACTCCTCAGTGGCCTCTGATCCCACTTCTGATGGAGCTTTTTTGGAGCTCCGTGTTTCTTAATCTGCATCGATTTTTTTGGACTTGTTGAATACTATTACAAATTTTGGAAAAAGTGAAATAAACATTTTCTCCCATTATCATTTTACCTGATAATGCTAGATAACGGGTAAACCTTTATTCCATAAACTTATCAGTTTTTAAGGCAGAATTTGTGTATTTCTACAACATTGTTCCCTCCATAGGCATAAACAATACATTTACAACTAGGAGACTTATTGTTCACAGAACAATAAGAGGTCTTTCCACCTTCTTTGAATTTCAATTTTGTTTTATATCTGACTGCTTAAAATCAAATTCCATGAATAAGAAACCAAAATTGTCTAAAAGGATAGAAAAAAAAATGAAAATAAAAATAAATTGAAATGACCTTGACCTTTGACCTTGAGGAAATGTTCAAGGTCAAAGGTCAGGAGTCACAATGCAATTGACCCCGTGCTTCTACGACTTATAGTTTTTAAGTTATAAGGTTTAATAATCAGAACAAAGACGTTAAAGGGCAATAAATCATATAAGGGGTCATCAGATCCTTTTGCACTTATACAGTGAAGTTATGCCTAAAGATCCTTAAGACATTAGTGAAGATTTGGTGTCTCTTCGGTCTACAGTTTCCGAGGAGTAGTGATTACAAGGTTTTTCGCACAAGGGGCAATAACTTTTAAAAGGGTTAATCTTAGGGAACAAAAATGAAATATTTAAAATAGTTTTAAGAGTACATATCATTGATGCAAACACATTAAGTGTATGTTTAAAGACAAAAGAGATGTAAAAAGAGCTTAATTTCTCAAATTTGGAATGACCTTGACCTTTGACCTTTGCATTAATTTCATGATCAAAGGTCTATGAATCTTATGCAGTTGGTCCCAAGTCTCTATCGCTTCTCGGTTTGAAAATTTTTAATTATTTCTAAAATTCATAAAGTTTCAGGGGCAATAACTCATTGAAGGAGTCACCGAATACTTTCGAAATGAATAAATTCCAGAGTCCTCTCAATTAGTCGAAGACTTTAGTGAAGGTTTCATATTTCTATGGTTTACGGTTTCGAAGGAGTAGCGATAACAAGGTTTTTCGTACAAAGGGCGATAACTTTTAATAGGGTCAATCTTAAGGAATACGAATTAAATCTTTAAAATAGTTTTAAGAGTACATATTAATGATGCTAAGAGAGTTTGTATATGTTAAAAGACAAAAAAGATATAAAAAGAGCTTAATTTCTCAAATTTGGAATGACCTTGACCTTTGACCTTTGCATTAATTTCATGATCAAAGGTCAGTGAATCTTATGCAGTTGGTCCCAAGTCTCTATCACTTCTCGGTTTGAAAATTTTTAATTATTTCTAAAATTCATAAAGTTTCAGGGGCAATAACTCATTGAAGGAGTCACCGAATACTTTCGAAATGAATAGATTCCAGAGTCCTCTCAATTAGTCGAAGACTTTAGTGAAGGTTTCATATTTCTATGGTTTACGGTTTCGAAGGAGTAGTGATAACAAGGTTTTTCGTACAAAGGGCGATAACTTTTAATAGGGTCAATCTTAAGGAATACGAATTAAATCATTAAAATAGTTTTAAGAGTACATATTAATGATGCTAAGAGAGTTTGTATATGTTAAAAGACAAAAAAGATATAAAAAGAGCTTAATTTCTCAAATTTGGAATGACCTTGATATTTGACCTTTGCATTAATTTCATGATCAAAGGTCAATGAATCTTATGCAGTTGGTCCCATGTCTCTATCACTTCTCGTTTTGAAAATTTTTAATTATATCTAAAATTCATAAAGTTTCAGGGGCAATAACTCATTGAAGGAGTCACCGAATACTTTCGCAATGAATAGATTCCAGAGTCCTCTCAATTAGTCGAAGACTTTAGTGAAGGTTTCATATTTCTACGGTTTACGGTTTCGAAGGAGTAGCGATAACAAGCATTTCTTGGGAAAGGGGCAATAACTTCGAAAGAATTCAGAGTTCATATACGCAGGGTTTTTTCCAAATATCTCTTACAAAGTACATTCTTATAAACTATAAATCTTTTCAAAAGACCTTGAAACAAAAATTCGTCCGGCGGAAAAATAATAAAAATAACTAGGAGACTTATTGTTCACAGAACAATAAGAGGTCTTTCCACCTTTTTAAATTTCTTATAGTTTTATATTTTACACTCTAAATTTAATTTTAAGGGAAATGGCTTAAAAAAAAAATGAAAATGTAAAAAAAAAAAAAAAAAAAAAAAATTTTAAATGACCTTGACCTTTGACCTTGAAAAAATTTTCAAGGTCAAAGGTCAAAGGACACATTGCAATTAACCCCATGCTTCTACCATTTATAGTTTTCAAGATATAAGGTTTAATAGTAAGTATAAAGAAGTTAAAGGGCAATAACTCATATAAGGGGTCATTAGATCCTTTAGTACTTATACTATGAAGGTGTGCCTAAAGACCCTTAAGACATAAGTGAAGGTTTCATGCCTCTACGTTCTACAGTTTTGAAGTAGTAGTGATAACAATGTTTTTCGCATAAGGGGCAATAACTTTTGATAGAGTCTATCTTGGGGAACAAGAATGGAATCTTTGAAATAGTTCTTAGTGTACATATTAATGATGCAAAGACTGATTGCATAAGTTAAAAGACAAAGCTTAAAAAGAGCTTAATTTCTCATTTTTGCAATGACCTTGACCTTTGACCTTGACAAAATATTCAAGGTCAAAGGTCATGGGTCACAATGCAGTTGGCCCCATGCTTGTACCATTTATAGTTTTCAAGATACAAGGTTTAATAGTAAGTATAAAGAAGTTAAAGGGCAATAACTCATACAAGGGGTCATCAGATTCTTTTGCACCTATACAGTGAAGTTAGGTCTAAAGACCCTTAAGACATTAGTGAAGGTTTGGTGTCTCTACAGTCTAAAGTTTCGGAGAAGTAGCGATAACAAGATTTTTCGCACAAGGGGCAATAACTTTTAAATGGGTTCATGTTAGGGGACAACAATAAAATCTTTGAAACAGTTTTAAAAGTACATATTAATGATGCATAGACATTAAGTATATGTTAAAAGACAAAAGAGATATAAAAAGAGCTAAATTTCTCAGTTTTGGAATGACCTTGACCTCTGACCTTAAAATGAATTTTAAGATCAAAGGTCAATGAATCTTATGCAGTTGGTCCCATGTCTCTATCACTACTCGTTTTGAAAATTTTTAATTATTTGTAAAATTCTAAAACTTCCAGGGGCAATAACTTATTGAAGGGGTCAATGAATACTTTCGCAATGAATCAATAAAGTGTCTGTTAAATTAGTCGAAGACATTAGTGAAGGTTTCATTTCTCTACGGTTTATGGTTTCGGAGGAGTAGCGATAACAAGCTTTTTTGCGAAAGGGGTAATAACTCCGAAAGGGGTCATAGTTTATATACGCAGGGTCAACTGAGAAAATCTTTTACGGAGTACATTCTTATGAATTGAAAATCTTTACGATAAATCTTGAAACTCAAAATCACACGGCGGAAAAATAATAAAAAATAACTAGGAGACTTATTGTTCATAGAACAATAAGAGGTCTTTCCACCTTTTTAAATTTCTTATAGTTTTATATTTTACACTCTAAATTTAATTTTAAGGGAAATGGCTTGAAAAAAAAAATGAAAATGTAAAAAAAAAAAAAAAAATTTTTTTTAATGACCTTGAACTTTGACCATGAAAAAATTTTCAAGGTCAAAGGTCAAAAGACACATTGCAATTAACCCCATGCTTCTACCATTTATAGTTTTCAAGATATAAGGTTTAATAGTAAGTATAAAGAAGTTAAAGGGCAATAACTCATATAAGGGGTCATTAGATCCTTTAGTACTTATACTATGAAGGTGTGCCTAAAGACCCTTAAGACATAAGTGAAGGTTTCATGCCTCTACGGTCTACAGTTTTGAAGTAGTAGTGATAACAATGTTTTTCGCATTAGGGGCAATAACTTTTGATAGAGTCTATCTTGGGGAACAAGAATGAAATCTTTGAAATAGTTTTAAGTGTACATATTAATGATGCAAAGACTGATTGCATATGTTAAAAGACAAAGGATATATAAAAAGAGCTTAATTTCTCATTTTTGCAATGACCTTGACCTTTGACCTTGACAAAATATTCAAGGTCAAAGGTCATGGGTCACAATGCAGTTGGCCCCATGCTTCTACCATTTATAGTTTTCAAGATACAAGGTTTAATAGTAAGTATAAAGAAGTTAAAGGGCAATAACTCATACAAGGGGTCATCAGATTCTTTTGCACCTATACAGTGAAGTTAGGTCTAAAGACCCTTAAGACATTAGTGAAGGTTTGGTGTCTCTACGGTCTAAAGTTTCGGAGGAGTAGCGATAACAAGGTTTTTCGCACAAGGGGCAATAACTTTTAAATGGGTTCATGTTAGGGGACAAGAATAAAATCTTTGAAACAGTTTTAAAAGTACATATTAATGATGCATAGACATTAAGTATATGTTCAAAGACAAAAGAGATATAAAAAGAGCTAAATTTCTCAGTTTTGGAATGACCTTGACCTCTGACCTTAAAATGAATTTTAAGGTCAAAGGTCAATAAATCTTATGCAGTTGGTCCCATGTTTCTACGTCTTCTCGTTTTGAAAATTTTTAATTATTTGTAAAATTCTAAAACTTCCAGGGGCAATAACTTATTGAAGGGGTCAATGAATACTTTCGCAATGAATCAATAAAGTGTCTACTAAATTAGTCGAAGACATAAGTGAAGGTTTCATTTCTCTACGGTTTATGGTTTCGGAGGAGTAGCGATAACAAGCTTTTTTGCGAAAGGGGTAATAACTCCGAAAGGGGTCATAGTTTATATACGCAGGGTCAACTGCGAAAATCTTTTACGGAGTACATTCTTATGAATTGAAAATCTTTACGATAAATCTTGAAACTCAAAATCACACGGCGGAAAAATAATAAAAAATAATAAGAAAAAGGAAAAAAAGAAACAGAAGGAAATCAATAGGTCTTTCCACAGAAAGGTGGAAAGACCTAATAAGAAAAAGGAAAAAAAGAAACAGAAGGAAATCAATAGGTCTTTCCACAGAAAGGTGGAAAGACCTAATAATAAACAGAAGAATATCAATAGGTCTTTCCACAGAAAGGTGGAAAGACCTAATTAGAATTAAAAGTATGTACAATACGCATAACTTAATCGATGCCTTCAATGAGATCAATTTAGGAATATTGAAAATATGCTTTTTTCAATAGGCAAGCTTCCTCGGCATTACATTTATATACATCTGTCAAATCACATCTACCATAAAGCACACTTAGGACGCTAATCTGTTACATATTGTCTTTCTAAAGTCACCAAAAGATATCATATGACTGTATGAGTCTTCTATAGCCACCGCGGTCGTTTCGAATACTGGAAGCCATACTTAGTCACGATGTCTATTTCATGACCAGAAGTCCGCTATTTATAGACAATTAATTGTCTAAGTCTAATCGATGCCAAGGAGTATTCTCTAGACACCAATGTCTATGTCTCTTCCATATAACAAAGAGTCTTCTGTTTTCATCAATGTCTAGACCAAGTGTCTTCTATGGTTATCGATGTCGAATCCATGACAAGGAGTGTTCAAGAGACATCTTACTTGGTAAGAGTCCAGTATCCGAACGCGATTACAGCAACAACCAAACCCATGACAAGTGTCATGTCATTGACGACAGGTGCAGAGTTATAACTAAATTTTCCTCCGAGTGCACTACACCTAATAACTTTACCACTAGACGGAAATGCTTTCAATTTGGTATCGATGTTCACAATGTCACAGACCTGGAAAATTAAATTTTATTTATGATCATAAGCAATTTTTGCAGATATCCAATCGTTTATTTACGGATGACATATGTAAGTGTATGGCTAAGAAGACTATTTTTGATAGATATATCACCTGTCTCATAAAGGATAAAATGGGTACATCTAGCTCAGGATGAACTTGATTCAGACGGGAATGTCCCGAGCATGTATCGTAATCGTCGCAGTAGTTGGTACACAGAAGCAGTCGCGTCTCTGAGAAACCGAGTTTGGAGCAGAATTCCTTCTTCTTTATTGCAAGTGCCTCCCAGTCGTTAACTTTGTCAAGTTCTGTTAGCACACCAAACAACGGAACTGTGATAATGATAAACATGATAAACATAGCCAGAAAAGTCATGACATCTCTTATTCTGTTAAACAAACTGCAAAACTTTAAAAAAAAACACACACACACACACACACACAGAAAAAAAACACAGACACACACAGGTGTATTTTCATGAGAAAAAAAATGTTTTTGTGAATTATTTCTATATTATTTAGCTCCAAAACATTTAACCTGTTTACTCATCTGGAAAATATAGGTTAGATCCAGCGTCGAAAGCAATTCCATTAGTGTGCATTCTTAGATGTTTCATCCATGCAAGCTTGCTCAACATTGGGCCCATTGTTACTTGGAAATGTGAACTGCATAAAAAACTTAAAACTGTTCACTCTTTCGAAAAATGTAGCTCAGATTCAACATCCAAAGCAAGCCTGACAGTATGCATTCTTAAATATATCATCCATGCAAGTTTGGTCAGCATAGGATTTTTCTATCGTCAACTTCCCTTACTTATGCAGCAATATACTTTCATCACTTGCATACGAAGTATATAAATGTCAGTTGATTCGATACCAAAGAGCATGCTCTACGTATGAACAGTTTCTAAAATGAGGTAAATTATTAACAAGCAAGTTGAAGAACCAAGAATATCAACAGTCTTGTTTAAAGTTATCATTTCGTAAGTTCTATGGTTGATACAATGACCTTGTCAGCAAGCATAATTTATCATGAAGTCAAATTCTGACTGATGTTTTTCATCCTAATTGTTATGCCATTATATACACACTGAATTGAAGACGGATTTTTTCTGTTATTTCCTGATCATGACATGGAGCACACGGCGTGTGTGACCGGTCGGCAGGGGATGCTCACTCCTCCATGGCACCTGATCCCACCTCTGATGTTTTGGGGGTCCATGTTTGCTCTGCTCTTATTTTGTGTTGTTTTATGGACTTTGAGATTGAATACTGTTCGTTATCTCCATATCCTTCTTACAGTTAATTGGAAAGTAGACCTACACCAAAATGTTTACCTGCCGCAAAATGTTAGCCTTTGCTGATATTGCAGCATCTGAAACATTATCTTGCACAGAAATCTTCCATGCATGTCTGATTAATGTAGGGCATGGTAGTACTAGAACTGACCCAAAAACCTTAACATGGGACGCCAACATCGACGCCGAGGGTATGACATAAGTTCCCCCTAGCTTTCTTGAGGTGAGCTTGAAATGGAATGAAATGTGAAAATAACGAGTAATTTTGTTAACCAAGCCTGAGAGTTGATTGGAATTAAAAAAAATCTAGCGTACAAGCGACACGCGGACAAAATCATTTTGGACGGGGTCACGTACGTGACCCCGTCTATTAGTTTACTGTCAAAGCACTCAAAAAGGAAGCCGTGGTGATAACACATGAATTAAATCTACGCTATATGAAAGAGTGCAGAAATTGTTTTGATCAAAATGTAAACATTTTGTATCAAACTCAAGAAAGTGATATGAACTTTTTTCTAAATCAATTTATTTATTTTACCTCCTGCCTCTAACACTGCCACCTGTCTTACGGCGTTTAAGATATTGTGAGGCAGAGAAGAGACGGCCGAGGTCATGAAAATCAGACCGTCCGCCCTGGTTCTTTCCGGTTTTGATAAATATGCCATTGCCTGTTTAATGTCTTCATACCTAAATGAAAAGCAAGTAAATGTTAACATTCCGTATTTGTTTAAATATTTCAAAATTCTATTGAAACTAGAGGTACTGTGAGCGATGAGCTCACTAAATGATACCCCCCGCCTCCATATAGTTACAATGGCAAATGTTTTGTTGTGGCCGGGAAACCCAAAATATGTGTCGGATCAAAAAGTAAAATATAGGAGGTGCACAATGGCAATATGTAATAAAGATTCTGTGAAAGTTTCATCAAATTTCATTCAGTGGTATGAGAGGAGTTGCGGATAAGAGATGGGTACCCCAAAGCGTAACAGACGGACGGACGGACAGACGTACAGACGGACGGAATTAACGATTACTATATACCCTCCCGCTTTTCAAGCGAGGGGTATAATGACTAAATTGCAATGATGCCCACAAAGCGCTGTACTGTATATATAGTACTATTTTCAGGAGCTCTATTCATCAGTTATAAATAAATTTTTGTAAAAGAATAGAAAAACAATACCAGCTAGGGTATATTTTTATTTATTTGAATAAGATACCCTGGTAGATAAGCTTAAATGCATTAAATGCAGTAATATATTTTAACTCACCCATAAAACTTCAGTGCATCTAACAGTTTGTGTTTTTCTGTGACCAGACCAAATAAGACATATCTTAGTAAGACTATCAGTTTCTCTAAAAATATATATTGGAATCCATTCAAATTAATGAGTGTTGGATAGGGAAACTTTTTCTGTCTCTCTGAGTCCAGGTATTCATCCTTAGAAATCCTGGAAAGAATAAAAGAAGACTAGTATCAGATGCAATCAATCAGTCCTTACTTTATAAGTTGACATGTAACTATTAGAACTTATTTCGTAATTTGACGTTGAACTCGTTCAGTACTCACTGAATAAGTAGACGTGTAATAGATCAGTACTTACTGTATAAGTTGACGTGTAACTCGTTCCCCATATCTGCAACCATCGAAGTCCCCCACTTTTGTCCACTCTCGCCAGCAGTTTGACGAAAAACTTGCAATAACAGAGTTGATAAAGGAGGATTTTCCCACACCTTGCTGTCCAAAGATAACCAAATTTTTTGGTACTTTGCATTTACTCAATTCTTTCTCAAACAGTTCTAGCTCTTTGTCTTTTAAATTCAGCAGTTCTTCCTAATGAAAAGAGACAAAATGGCAAAATTATTGTTTATTTTTCGAAACACTCTATTTTCGTGAAATTTGATTGTAATTTTTTTTGTTCTTATATTCAAAACAAATTTTCTTGATTATGCTTAATGCTCTATTTACTTATAAAAAGTGAAAGTATATGCAAAAATGATAGTTTTAAATTGTCTATATACTTTCAAACAGAAAGTCGTATATTGAGTTTTAGAAACTCAACTTTTATTTTTTTTTTACCCTTATATGATGTATAAATAAAATCGAGAACATAATTAAAGGAAAAAATAAGATAATGCTATATTCTAATGTGTTAAACATTGTTATACCTTAAATCAATACTCTGAAAAAAAAACCCATCTCCCTCCCTCTCTCTCTCTCTCTCTCTCTCTCTCTCTCTCTCTCTCTCTCTCTCTCTCTCTCTCTCTTAAAAATACAAATTAATTTACTTACTTATATCTAAATTAATCTAAGGAGATTTTGATTTTCAGAGCTTATATATGTGTTTATTAACAAATCAGTCGAATAGATATGCATTCTTTCATTTAGAAATGATTTAAATGATAGATGTAAAGATTTTACAAGGGTTAGAGAAGAATGTGAACCTACTGCTTCCACTGACGCCCCCTCCAGATTCGTGTCCTCTGCATCATCTGGTCTGACCCTCGGGTCACTGGAAACAACTGCCTTAAAATACGTCAGAGCCTGGTGTCTGAATAAAAGCCCATCTGAAAATTAACCAGGTATATAGATGTACATATGTAACTGTAACTGATTTGCGGGTGGTTGCTGTACGTTTGTTCACGTAAATATTTGACAAACATTTGCTGTTCTTTTTCCATGTTGAGCCCATCGGTAATTCGTAATTTTTTTGTTTAATAATAAAGACTTATTTTACAACTACTGAAACAATGAAGTTGTCGTGATAAATATTCCTCATTTTTTAAATAAATCCTTACCTTTTCTCCCAGACCATAACGCTACTTTTATTTCCTGAACGTCTGACTTCAGAGAAGACACTTGATCTAGGAGTACTTTTTCTTTCTCACAATCAGCTTAATTTTTTCTATAATAGCTTCCTCACACTCCTCCATGGACTGTGCCTGAATGTTATCAAGGGCATCTGAGTAGTTTTTGGATGTGTAAGTCTGTAGTCTTTGGCACACACTGGAAATTGTTGTCCAGTAATTATTGAATGTTGTCTGTGAAGTCGAGGCTGAGCTCACGTGACCATATAAGTTGTTCCGTATTAACCGTATCCTCTCAATATCATCACCTACAGTAATTTCTCCTTCTGCAGGCATCGTATTCCCACCCCAGCCTTTTGTTGACTTTTGAATCGTCGTACAAACGTGTCTCAGCAATTTGTATAAAAGTGAAATGTCAAAATCCTTGAATCCATCATTTTTTGCGTTTCCTAAAAGTACCAACTGATCGGGATAGAGGGTCTGAAAAATTCCTGATGATTTCGCTTTGTTCAACACACATGCAGGGGTCACCTCCATTTCAAGAATATCTCTGTATGCCTGAGTTAACTCATCATTGATTGCTAGTCCAAGCTTAGCAAACCTAGACCGACCATCGGGATCTTGTCTAGTAGACATTTCACTGTTCCAGTTTCTTCCTCCAGATCACTAGTGTAAAATTGAACATAGAAATCACAAGATGTTTCCAGGAGTTCTATCACTGGTTTAATAAGGACTTTATTTCTTAGCCCTAATTCAAATCTTAAATGACTTCAGACTTTGTAAACATCAAGATTTGTGCATATAATTAAGTTTTATTACATATACAATCAGGATTAATTATTAAACAAAAGCTTACCTGGTGATCAGGTAACCTTTTAAGCATCAAGTGGGTACTCATTGATTCACGTTATTAGCAGACCTTATTTTGTATTCACATGAAGCAAAAGGAAATGGGTGAACTTAGCGTGCATAAATCCATAGCTTCAGATACTAGTATATAAAAATCGTATTCAAAATTTGAATTCAATATCTAGAGTAAAGTTATTACACATATGCTGTAATGGTGGAGGAAGAAGGATATGGAGATAACGGACAGTATTAAATATCAAAGTCCGTAAAACAAAATGGATACAAAACAGGAGCAGAGCAAACACGGACCTCCGAAACATCAGAGGTGGGATCAGGTGCCATGGAGGAGTGAGCATCCCCTGCCGACCGGTCACACGTGTGCTCCAAGGAAACTTTGATATAATTGAGATTTAATTTTTCACTTACATGTTTGTCATGCTGTAGGCTTGTCGCTCGTCATGTTAACATATCTCCTTTATCAAAATTTTATACATTAAAAGAATACAACATTTCCTGTGGCTCAAAGTCCATTAAACGATATAGATTTGGAGCAGAACAAAAACAGACCCAAAAAGATCAGACGTGGGATCAATCTATCAATGAGAACTTAAGGGGGCATGGTGTAAGTAGTACCTCACCCAGTCTCCATCTCTAGATAAAAGGAAATTTTAAAAATGTGTGTGATATACCCTCAGACAGAACTGTCTTTATAATCATACCATTCATTAACTTAAACAGAGTAAAAGGAAAGTCCTTGATCATAGGAAATAATCTGAGAAATCTTTCCATAAACAACTTAGCAATAATTTGTCATATTTATTCAGAAGCAATTTTAGGAATGTGGTATCAAGTTTGTTCAAATAATGATACTGAGGGGTTTGGGGCACTAGAGGTAAAAGTTTTTGATAAGAATATATTGGAATCATCATGAAAAAAAACTCCTAAGCCATGATTATTCATATATTATGGAAGCATCCTCAGGTAGTGTAGATTTAAATATGTTCAGATTTACGGTGGGGAGGCTGCGGCCAAGATAAGCAATTAGAGTTTTACAAAGGAATGCATAGAAAAAAAATCTTTTCGTAAGTTCCATTGTCGATACAATGACCTTGTCAGAAAATACTATTTATCATCTATTCAAATGATGACTGGCGTTTTTCAATGCTGACTGACGTTTTTCATACTAATTGTTAGGGTATTATTTATACACTGAATTGATTATTTCTCGATCATGAAGAGGAGCACATAACACGTGTGACCGTTCAGCAGGAGATGCTCACTCCTCTATGGCATCTGATCCCACCTCTGATATTTTGGAGGTCCGTGTTTGCTCTGCTCCTATTTTGTATCGTTTTATGGACTTATGATCTTGAATACTGTTTATCTCCATTGTTTCAAAGTAAAGTAATTCGAACAATGACACACTTATGAAAATTCAAAAACAGAAATTTTGCTATCAAATTTAATTTTTTATTACAGTAATGACTATCCATTTTTTAAGGACAAGCCCTGTATGGAACTCAGCTTTTTTGAGCTCAGGAGAACATTCTGAATGTAATCTTCAGTCTCCTAATTGACATAAAGCTTTCCGTATTTCGTGTAATGTTGTTATCCTTTGAAATCATATCAAGATCAAGAAATAAATTACGTAGACAGGTACATTTTGAATATTTCGATTGTTGATTCAACTTCATCCTTTACCACATCTAGTAAAATAAATAAATTACTTCAAATATCATGAATATAGGTCTAAATCTTGTGGCATATCCACTGGTGGGACACTTAAAGTTAAAATAAAGCCACATACAAACGTAATATTTCCATTATTTGGATGTGCAATGCCTAATTAGCAGTCAGTGTTTGACAGATTGTACACGAGCTGAATGTGAGCGCACTGTGTCAGAACCTGATTACTACTTGTCACACTACATTTAATTATAAAGGGCCCTTTTAATTTTTTCTAATGCTGACTGTTGTATATACATGTATACGATTAATTCATTAAATTCACAAACTAAACATTTTAAACATTGTTTTACCTTGCGTTATTCATCAAATTAAGTGTTTATATGACTTTAGAGTACAGATTTATTTTTAAACAAGTTTTGATAATAATTTTCTTCTATATCGCTATCAGTCTTTTGGAAATTAATGATATTCGTTTATATCGTGTCAAATGGATGGGTTTTGTTTTGTTCACGTTTTTGACATTGTTCAAATTGCAAGGTGCATTGTTTTGTATGTTGGCCCAGATTTGTTCTTGTAGCAGGAAGTCCCTCTTCTGATTTCGTCTGAGAGTCATAATCATGTGGTTGTAGAAAAGAGACACTCAGATAAGCGATTGATAACCATTACTCATAACTTGAGTAGTTAGGGAATCTGTTAATCTATATGGCATTACTTATTTACATAATTTAAATTTCACCCTAGCCACTGACTGTCCATTTCATGGTGTATGGAAATAGGATGACTGCAAAACCCGAATTTTGCGACGATTTGCATGCGTCCTCATGATCACATTTATTCTGCATAACGGTACTTAATCTGTATTTTCGACAAAAATGTTTTCATTCTACAGTTTTCCATCTGGAGAAAGATTTTTGTTGACATTTTGAGTACATTATAGTGGCTATAAACATTATCCAATGTTAACTTGGCAAGTCAAATATCCAGTCCCAAAATGGCAAATGTTTCTCAACTAGTATTTAATGATATATTATCAATAGCGTTGCCTTCTTGGTAAGTAATTATATACATTCTAGATTTTAAAATAAATCCATTGCAATTATGTACACGCATACTTACCTTTGAAGTGCTGGTAATTACAAATACCTCAGCATAGAACACTCAACAACATCTTCGGAGTATAATAGCGGGAAAATAGACGGTGTTATTTTTAATTCCGATCCCGATCATGTCCTGAGATTTTTACAAATGTAAAAACAATATATTCCATATAATCATAAGCAGGCATATACTTTATTTGCTGCTAATATCCTAAAAATCTTATGAAGGAATCATAACATTGTAATGCTGTCAAAAACAAATCTGATGACCTAATTCTTCGGCACGGGTTACTTTAAAGCGCCAAGTCAATTACCGGTAGTATGGAAACACAATGTGTTATACAACATTCATTAATATATTGAACATTCAGAATTGTTCATGCGATGTGTAGCAGATACAAATTGAAAATAATCAATGCTTGATTTCGGATCAAAGGTAACACACTCAGAAGTGTTCAATATGGTTAAAGGTTATTTATGAATAAAAAATCTAAGCAATCGTTGCATGCAAGCATTAGAATTTACAGTGAATAATTGGACAACAAGAAGTAACAACAGGGTGTTTCTTTTATCTCTGAAATTTGTGTTGATGTGAAACGTGTATCAAAAAATTCTCCAGAAAGTATTTATTAAACATGTTAAATGGAAAGGTAATAAGACCAAAAGGGTGAATTTCATAATTTTGAAGAAGAGTAAACATGTACTCTTAAACATCAGGGATTAGATCAGGTGCAATGAAGGCGTAATGCCTGTCAACCAGTCACATTCGTCCTATACGATTTAAAGTGTTTGCGAAGCATATGATCTTTTGTATCACATCAACTGAGAGACATATTTTAAAATTTCCATATGCAGTTGATAATATTATATATATGTGAAATTTATGGAGATAAAAAACAGTATTCAAGCTTAAAAGTCCATTAAAGAATACAATTTTTTCAGCATCTTTAGCAAACAGGTGCCATGAAGAAGTAAGCATCCCTTGCCAATTGAACACATCCGCCGTGTGCTCCTTGTCATTATTCAGTGTTTAAATGTACGGAATTCATAATAAAGAGAAAATCAAACAGTAATTTGAGTTATGATATAATGGGCACTAACATTATATACCAACACAGGAGATGAATGGGGGTAGAAAAACATAGATTTAATATCTTATTCATAAGAGATATGCTCATTTTTAAAGGAATCACATATAGACGAAAGAACATTCTGAGAGGTTGACAATGGTTTTCGAGGGGTGAAAAGCTCTAAACATTAGCGTGCGCGCATAAATTTTGCGCAGTCGCTATTTTTTAGAATATCATCCGTCGTCAAGCAATGTTGACTATTGCTACGCTCGAGGGCATGGCTTCATTATTCAGCGGGTAATAGTGTTTTTTAACAAATGTTTCTCGACCAATTAGATTCAACTAATTTACATGAAAGTATAATATTGCTTAATAATATGTTGACGATGCGACCGTTAGGGCGAGCGCAGATACTTATCCAGTTTTCATTTAAATCAGACTCGTCAATCCGCACGTGACATTCGACGCGTCTAAGACTCTGACGTCATATGACGTCGTATGCATCTTGCATTATCAAAATCAGGCTTAAACAGGGCTGATTTTAGATGAAGAACCGTTTTATTAACTATTTTTCAGCAACAATTTCATTAAATCAAAGCAAGTCTATTTTTCGTTTAACTTTTTGTTCTTATTCTCGCGAGAACGTTGCTTTAGCGTTGTTTACTAAGCGATGCATTGTGGGTCGAAATTGCGGCGTCAAAAAAATCCATCGAATGAATGTGCAGTAGTTCGAATTTTCTCTTCGCACAGGCGTTGCTTTAAGAGCTCGCAGTGACGAGCGTCGCTCGCTGCGCTCGCTATTAACATTTCCAATAAATTTCCCCTATGATTCTTTACAAAATAAAATGCAGTATATTTTCTCATTAACTACATTAGGTATGTATCACGAATAAGCATGAATATCTCCATTGTTACACGTGTCATAATACCGCTCTTGACGTCAAAAAATATAGTGCACTCTGTTTTGTTTTAAAATTGACAGTTGAACAACGTAAATTTATGGCAAGTCATCAGAAAAATAATGTAAATATAAAAAATGAATTTAATTTTTTGAAGATTCATGAGGTATATGAACTACAACGCTTCACGCCGGCATATTTATCATGAAGCGCTAACGCGTTTCATGAAATATGCCGGCGTGAAGCGTCGTAGTTCATAACTAGCCTGGTTCCCGAGACCTTCCGAAGTGCTGCCCACTTCCTGACAATTCTTACTTTACATGATAATACTTACGGTGAACACTGTGAATAGAGATTTCTTTAAATAAAATAATACTGTTGCAAGAAATATACTAGATCTATTTTGATTGCTTCAACATCTTTATTTACTTAAAATCGCATCAAATGATTTCGAGTCATATTTTCTTTTATTCCTACACTAATCAAAGCCTCTGTTTGGTGTTAATGAAAACCTATTAAGTCTGTGTAAGATTCTGATTGAGGCATCATGAAATCCATTGCTAACAGAACCACAACAAAACACATCAGTTGAGTCATGAGTTGTCTCTGTGTTATATCTCCAATCCTGTCACACAGGTTCTTTATTCCAGAAATGGAAATATGTACAAACTTTGTATAAGTATCAATCATCGGTTCTTAATATAAATGCCGAAAAGGACAAAACCCACGACGGTCATCAATCCCATGACAACGTAGACAGTCTTCTCGGAAGATTTAGGTTTCACAGGTACAGCATCGTCTTGTATAACCTTGACCACACTATCACAAACCTTAATTAAAACCAAATTATATCAGTATACTAGTACATTTCATAAAGGTGCATACCAGCTAATCAATGCTAAACTTATTTACACATTTATAGACCGGTATATTACTAAAATGGTTTTAAAAAAGACATTTAGATTTGATCATAATTCAACCTGTGTCATGAATTTTAGGATTGGTACATCTAGCTCCGGATAAACATGTTCACAACGAGACTGCCCTATCACTCTGTCATAATCATCACAGTAGTTTGTGCAGAGAAGAAACTGGTTCTCTGTAAGGGCAAGTTTAGAACAAAAATCTCTCTTTTTTGAGTCCCCTTCTTGAAAATTAATAATTTTGTCTTTCTTTGTTAGGACACAAAAAACCTGAATAACTGTAACAAAATAATGCAAATCTAAGTCGAAATAAACTTATGTAATTATTCATCCATTTCTTTAAATCGGAGAGGAATTGAACATTAAACAAATTCCATGACTAAAAGTATGTCAAAACTTAGTCAAACTAGACATGCTAAATCCTACTTCTGATGATATCTTGACTTTCTTTTTATCAAAATGACCATTGTATAAGTCCATATCATGCTTCTCATTCACGTATATGTTATGTTAATTCTTCCATACCTCTTTCCTCTTTTACTGCCACCTGCTTCACTGCTTCTATCAGATTATAAGGAAGTGTCTACTGATGACACGAATATCAGACAGTCCACCTTCAGAGGCTCCTGTGTATTTTTATAAGCTTCCGTTATTCCATTAAATCTACATAAAATTCAAAAATTTAACGTAGAAAGTTCATTAGATCAAATAATTATTTTAAATCTAAAGACCTAGCTTATCTCTTACAGATATTTTAGATCAAACTATCTATAAAGTCTAGCTATCCATATATCATTTAATATTTTGAACAAACTAACTACATGTATATGATAGATATATCGTAACCATTACAATTAAAGTAGTATACTTACGTATAAACTTTAATAGCATCTTTTATCTTGTGTTCATGTGGTACGTACCACGCCAAACATAACGTATCTCAGCTGTTCCTTTACTCTATCAGAGGATTCGTCATCGAACCCATCCATATCAATCAGAGTTGGTTAAGGATAACTCTTCTTTTCCTCGGAGTCCAGATATTCATCTTTTGTAATTCTTTTAAAAGAATAATATACACTTATCCACTGGGTGTGAGTGGAATAGCTATTTTATCAAACCCGCGACAGAGAACTATTCCCCGAGGGCTTGCCCGAGGTGAATAGTTCCTGTCAAGGGTTTGATAAAAGAGCTATTCCACTCACACCCAGTGGATAAGCGTTTTATTATACTGATGTATAATTTAATTTCTGAGGTTTGAATTTCTCTAGAGTAAGATAATTCTGCAAGAATATTCTGAAATCCTGATGACGTCACAATGCTACTGAAGTCATTATGACATCATCAGTTTAAAGATTTATCGGTGGAAATCAAAATTGGCGGCAACAATGGCATGAAAATTTTCCGAGGGTGGATAGCAAAAACTATACCCCGGGGTATAGTCTTGCTATGCGTAGACTTTAAAGGATAGTTATTTTACCTTCTGAACTTTAAATAGAAAACATTTTAACAGAAGTATAATAATTATGTTTGTAAAGTTACTAGCATTTGATATCTTGTATCAATGTCAAGATATACGATTAAGCTTATTTTCTTGCTACAAATCCCCGGGGCTATTTTCAAAAGAAGAAGCCAGTTTAAACCCCAATTTTGACTTCATGTTGAAAAAAATCAAAACCTTATTGCTCATCTACAGAGCATCAGCAATTCCTTTCAGAAGGTGATTTGACTACTGTATAAAATTAAATGTAAAAATTCTTGGAACCAGGATTTTTTTTAGTTAAAAAAAAGTTTAAGGTTAAAAAAATGTTTTTCTTTATTCCAGTTTGGTTACCCCAAGGTTAGAATTCTTAAAGCCTATTGCACAAACAACAATATTTATTGAGAAATCGCGGGGAAAATCAATGTCTATAGTAGTTATATTTTATCTATACGAGGGACGATCAAAAAGTTCGCGAACTTATTGAATAATTTACATAAAACAAATAAAATTAGGTTTCAGTATTCATTTTTATCGGCCTCAGGAGTGACCGATCTATTTGTGGTTGTGTTAGAATGTGCACATGAGAAGTTGAGGCGTTATATTTTCATAGCCTCGATGAAATACCGGTAATTCTTGATTGGTAACAAACATGAGTCATGAATAAAAGTTTAAAAATTCGTTTTATAATTTGTCTGAATTGTAGTCATACATGTAACGTTTTAGTTTCTTTTTCATTTCTCATCAGATATACTAGTACTCATTAAATGATTTTATGAAAAGTTGGTTGCATGAACTGCTCCCCATGATGCAAATTCCATTCGGTATTGCTTAAGTAAGACTGTGTCAACCATTTTTGTCACAAGTCACATACATACTACTTTCGTATGAATACTAGTAATGGATATCGGTATCGTAGCGTAACGTAATACTGAGCTGTCTGGAGGCTGCCCAAGATTGGTGTTCATAAGACATGGAACCAAAACGTATTTAGTTTCCAGATATGTCTAAAATAACTAATAAATTCTTTAAATTCTTTAAATTAAAAAAGGCTTATTGTTTTGAAAACATTAAATGTTACAGTTGCAGAAAACACAATTACCAATTTTTATTTTTGCACGTCACATTTATTTTGCTAGAACATCGACATTATCAATTAGTTTGCACAGACCGTTGCAATTATGACACTATATCTTTCAAAAAAATGATTTAATGCTTAATTGATATTAATATGTTGCATGTTAACATAATTTAACTTGCATGTAGGTGGCAGAAATATGCCACCATATGATATAGATTATAGGCGCTTTCTGTTTATCATATCCAATATGTTTAAAGTCTAACGAAAAAAAAATATTTTTGGGATGAATAAGTAAATTATTGTTAAGATATTCAACTTTTTTCTTGCTGTAATTTGACTATCTTTCATAACAAATTTCCCAACATAGGTTACATCTATTCCCCAGCTTTCTTTCACTGAGCAGCAAAACAAAGTCATATTTATTAACCCCTTCACCAAAATATTATAAATCCACTTTATGATTACACTTCCGGAATGTCTTTTGTCTTCATAAACTTTGTACAAATTATCTTGATTATATGGTACTGCAAAGGAATTTCCAAATTATACGTTAAACTTTGCAGTTGTTCGTTGCTCGAGTAAGACTGTCAGCCATTTTCTTTTGTCACAAGGCAGCTACATATTGACGTCATTTTCACATTGTGACGTCACAAGGAAGGAGAACATCATTATGTATCACATGCTATTTTTAGAACATGAGCAACATACCAGTGGTACCGTAAAGGTTTACTAAAATAAACCCACTAGCAATAGCATATGTTTTATTCTGAAATATAATAAACATGTACTGTACAATGTATATGTAAAAAAGCAAACAATTATGAATTGATAGAACTAAAGTGCCAAGCAATTTAAAAATACAATGAGTATTCACACATTAGCATTGAAAATTCAATTAATAGGCTTATTATTACATACTTGATGAGATGATGCGTAACTTGTTCCCCTACTCGATCATAGGATCCTACCCTAGTCCGCTCTCGCCAGGATTTGAAGGAAAAACTGGCTATAACTGAGTTTAAAAAGGAAGATTTTCCTACTCTTGGAGTCCTATGATAGCTACATTTTTTGACACTTTGTATTCATTTAGACGTTCCTTAAGTCTTAAAATTTCTTCATCTTTAAGATCCATATTTTCTCTCTAGGTATCTGAAATTTCTGAAAAATATTTGTATATATGCATTACATTTATTTACTGACCCTGCAAAAACAAGGCCAAGTTCGATAAAAATCAAATTAAATTTTATGCAGAATCCAAGATATCTTTTAAATTACAATAACTCTTTGATTTATTATTAAATTCAAAAAGTATCAAAATGAAGCTTGAAAATTAAATCCTTTCGTGCAACAATTTGCATTTTAAACTCCTTAGTGTGCTTCAAGGACCTTTGAAGTTCTCAGAAAGCTCCTATGAAAAGTCCATATTGTTACTAATTAAAGTATATTAGAATTACATATTTGAAGAAATTGAAGTTCATTGTAATCTTATCATAGATTCCAATGTTTATTAACATGAAATGAAATTATAAGTGATTTATGGTGTTTTGCAATGATAGGAAAATCTTTATACACTATGCATTGTAAAATCATCGAAGTGAATAGCTATAGAAGATATTAAAGTACCTTATACGTATGTATAAAAATTGTGCAATTTCTTCGAAAGCCTGGACACCTATGATTTTTATTTCCAACATGATGTGTTTGTTGATCCAATTTAATTTGGAAAATGCATAGTAGATGTTTAATTCGCATTTCCTGAAAATCTATTTGAGATTTACTAATTTTCACTATGTAATATGATTAACTGTACAAGTAAAGTTTGAAGAATTATCGTGGGTAAAACTCGTTGCTTTGAGAATTCAGAGACATTTTTGTGAGTATTTTTAATCAGTCAATGCCTGATTTTCAGAACCTGAGGATCGGAGTACCTTAACATTTGGGATTTAAATATTAGGTTAAAGGTACTTGGACACAGATTTGAAGTTAATATTTTCTGTATATTTCTGTATAATATCACGAATTATATATTTTAATAGCATTTCACACAAAAATTAATTAAAAATCTTATTTCATTTAAAAGTTATTAAAACTTTAAATTTTTTGGTGGGTTTGATTGACACATCCTTGCACTTTCACAAATCTTAACTTTATTCTTAATCCTTAGGAAAAGTGGCAATCCTGATGTGTATTAATGAGAAATAATGTTGATGCTTTTCTGACTCAAGCAAAGGGGTCTGGAGCAGCATTAACACCCCAAAGCGCGGGGGGGGGGGGGAGGGGGGTGTTCAACATAAATCAAGAAGAATAATTTTATTCGGAGTTAAAATGTTAGAAAGCAGAACTACTTCATAAGTATCGCCATTCCGTTGTGTACGGAGTTTTGCGAATCGATCACACTCGTGTTATGTACACAGGTTTTTGTAAACATGTTATTGTTTGATGTTTACGATTCATCGGGTGCGTTAAATCGCCAAAGTCTGTTCACCACAACTGCACGGACTGACAATATATTGTGTGTTTGTTTTGCTTTAGAACATGTCTACTCTGAATTTTCTGGATTATAGTATTAATATTTTTCATTAATACACATCAAGATTGCCACTTTTCCTAAGGATTAAAAATAAAGTTAAGATTTGTGAAAGTGCAAGGATGTGTCAATCAAACCCGCCAAAAAATTTGAATTTTTAATAACTTTTAAATGAAATAAGATTTTTAATTAATTTTTATGTGAAATGCTATTAAAATATATAATTCGTACTATTATAGAGAAAATATTAATTTCAAATCTGTGTCCAAGTACCTTTAAAATACTGTTGTTCCCAGAACTCTTCTTACATTTAAGCAATTAGCAAAATCATCTTTTGGAAGATGAATTGTGGTGCACTGTACATGTGCAGTGAGTTTTCGAAATTAAATGCATGTAATATATGAATAAGGAGATTACATGTCACCTTATCAGAGGTTAAAACTCTGCAGGGAAACCAAAGGTCGCCTTATGTGGAAATTAATAGAGAACTGATTCTCTTGTATATCAAACATCAATGGTGAGTAACTCACTAACTGACAACAGCTTCAAGGAGAAATCTGCCTCTGAAAGGAGACAAAAATTTCACATGAAGTTTTTAACATTACGGAGATCAGAGTCACATGAAAGACTGTTGTACATTGTTGTACATGAAAACGGAGATGTAAAATATCAATATGGCGACTAGATATAAATTTATATTGTGCATCAATAAGGAAATTGATAAATTAAATTAAATACCCATATAAAAACTTGATTGCTCACCAATACCAGATACCATCATCTTGTAAGGGAGAGGATCAGTTTTAGAGATCGGCATAAGCGCAGTTCTGATTTCATGATATATTTGAGAACGCTTTAAACTCGTATGCATAGAAATCTACTTTAAAGTTTTTAGATATAAGAAGGTATCAAACATTGTAATTGTGTAACTAGTTTTTAAACTTCCTCAATAAAAAAAAAATGAAACCGCTTGGTCTTCCTCAAATTTAGGTTTTCTAAACAGTGAATTTGAAAGGCATTGCATAAATAGATAAGTAAACATTTGCACAGATTGAAAAAGTACATCTTCACTCTGGTCATGTAAATGTACTCACCAAAGGACATATTAAGCTTGCGAAGTAATTAACAATTCACTATATATGAATGTATGAAATGACGCATGCGCTGTACATTCTTTTCTAATAGCCAATACATATATATCTCTTGATTTGTGCAGTCTTTTTATGATATTTTTTCATACATTGTAATTAATAACTTTATTATTAGTTCATTTTATATCACGTGTCAAATTATAGAATTGCGGAAAGATCATTAAAACATTAAAATAAACTCGGAGAAACCTGTACTATCTAATTATATATCTAGCGTCACAGTGTCCAAATGCATGTGATTAGCTGTATAAGTCAATTAATCAATCAATTTGTACTAAATAATATTACAAGAAGTGCAACATAAAATAATTTTATTATACCCAAGATAAAAGGGAAAGTATCTTCATGTTTTTATATAATGGTATTAAAGACTGGAATGCATTGCCACTCGAAATCAAGGAGGTGAATGCTTAACAAAGAAGATGGGTGAACAAGGTGGGCAGAATGCCTATAGCGTCGGATATTAAGAAATCATATTCAATATGTGAATTGAGCATTAAATTAACTTCTCATTATTAAAATCTATGAAATTATGAAAAAAAAACTTTTCCGAGAGAAAAAAAAATCTCGTTAACAAATTTTATTTTATATAAGATGATATTCGTGGAATTCGAACCCCTAGAAATAAAAATCCGACGTATCATACTGCTTTGAGACTAACACGCTAACCACTATGCTACATGGCTCATGAAAATTTCGGACACTTAAATCATGTTTGTGATATGACCTTTTAATTAATGGACTTGAAGTATTTTTCGGAAAGATTCGAATGTTTGTAATAAAACTGTACTTTTAAAGTATAGTGGGTCTTTGCTCCATGTTTTTGTAAACCAAAAAATGTATATTTTATTGCAAACTTTTATGATTATCTTTCAAAAAAAGTGGAGGGAAGACCCACCCATATTTAAAAATTTTGTTAAAGTATGAGAAAATGATCGATTTTGTTCTTTTTAGTGTGTGTATACTTTTTCGTAGGCAAATATTTTCAGTCTTGCCGAGATTTTTGTAAATTGTAGAGATTTTACATTAAGACTAGTATACTTTAATATTAGATGAAATATCAAATAAAATTTGGATATAATTGAGATTAAATTTTTCACTTCTTATTTGTCGCACTATAGCACTTCGTCCGCCTTATCCACCCATCTTCTTTTTTTAAGAAAGCTATAAGATCTTTTTTATCTACAAATGCTAGTGATACTACATGAATAGCTTGTCTAATTTTATTGTCTATTTATTTATTTAGTTTTATAAGCATATAAGTGATAATTCTTAAGGTAAAAATGTGTTATTGGGAAACATGTCATTTTTCAAAGCATTATTCTATTCAAGAAAGTACCCTGCCTCAATTCCAATATTAATGTAATTTTTGTTACTAACATATTTGTTATTTGAGGACCCCATTGGAAATAATATTTTTAAAAAGGCTTTTATGGGTTATCCTTAGATACTATCTATCATATTTAAGTATTGTAACTTATTTAATAATAATCACATGTTTATGTTCAAATAAATCTTTATTTAGTAGCATAGTGCTGAGATAATATGTAGGTTTTTTTCTATTAGTAGGCTAATCTGTAATGTTTTAAATGTGAATCATGACATTCGGTGAGATTTATATCTGAATAAAATGAAATGAAAAAAAAGAGAAAAATTAGGATTAATTGCTACTTTGCATTGTTACCATGGAAATAACGTACCAGTGGTTCAAAAGGATAATTTTTTTGCTGCTTTAGGAATTTACGTACCTTTCAATTAAAAAAACATATTATCTGACTCATCTTGAGTAGTACTTATACCTGGTAGAACTAAAGTTGAATATAATATATTGATGAAATTTTATCAAGAAAACAAAACTGTTGCTTTGAATACCTAGAATCATGCCAACAGTTTAACTGCCTGATGTCCAGGAGTGAAGAAGTAGATTCTTAAATATTACATTAATATTAGTGCTTTGGGAGCCACATCTCAGGCCCAAGGGGAGCACAGATCATGAAATTCACAATTTTTTCCTCTTCACCGAAAGATGCTTTATGCCAAAATTGGTTGAAGATGCCATTTTTAGGTCACCTAAGTAAACTCAGGTGACCTATTGCTATCCGTTTTCGTCTGTCGTCATGCGGTGTGCGTCGTCTGTTAACATTTGTACATTTTCAGCTTCTTCTCTGCAACAGCTCAACCAATTTCAACCAAATTCTACGGAAAGTATATATGGGTGAAGGAAAACAAAATTGTGAATTTCATGGTCACTCCCCCCCCCTGGGGCCTTAGGGGTGGGGCCAAAACCACGAATTTAATGCAATCTTTAAAAATCCACTTTACTCCTGGACATCAAGCAGTCAAACTGTTGATATAATTGTAATAAGCATTGAGTCTTCTACCAAAATTGTGAAATTCCTGACCCCAGAGTCAGGGGTTCTTGTGCTAGGACGGGGCTATATATCTTCTCTTCTCCTGGATATTAAACAAACTTTACTAAGTATACAGTTATTACCGTATATCAGGTTTTTTCCGCGTCATGTTTTTTCCACGAATCAGAACCTAAATCAGTATATTAAATTTACGCGAATCAAATTTTCACTATTTCAGTCCCAGTGATAATATTATTAACAATTGTTTAAGCCTATGAAGGAATTGGATGCAAAGTGTAAAGTCATTAAGCTTGAGTTACTTCATACGGGGAGAAATAGATCGATCGACCTTCACCTTGTCAATTTCGGTTGACCCTCTCAGCTGATTACACACCTGTGTTTCGTACTAGCTCTCAAATCCACAGATATTATTTAAATTTATAAGATTTTACACAATCATAGTTGATTTATTGTTCCAAACTTACAAGCACCTCAGTTATAATTAGTTTAAATAGCTTCTCGCAAAAAAAACGTGGCCCATATAATTTGCTGGCGTGTCAATTAGTGAACAGACAATTAGGGTTTATACCTATTATCGGTACCTTGCGCTTGTCCTCTGATCCCGCTATTTATACCCTCTACGATATAAGCATTAAGAAATAATTCTACTAGAAGAAGAAAACCTTGTATTAAATTTACGCTGTTTTATTTTCCGCGATTCAGAACTCGTCGCGAACAAAGCGGAAATTGGATACACGCGGAAAAATCCTGATATACGGTATAAGCAAGAATGCGTCTTCCAAAATTGTGAATTTTATAGCCCAATGGTCAGGGGTTCTGGTCTTATGGCGGGGTTCTATTGATTACATACTAGTGAAATTAATTCTTTGCATTAATTCTTTGAAAATCTTCTTCGCTGCTCCTGGGTATTAAATAAACTAAGTACATAGTTATGATGAGCAAGAATGCCTCTTCCAAAATTGTTAATTTTTTGGCCCTAGGGTCGGGGCTTCTAGTGCTAGGTCGGGGCTCTATTGATTATTATAGTGAAATTGCATTAAATCTTTGAAAATCTTCTCTGCCCCTGGGTATTAAGCAGATGAACTACATGATTGTACCTTTATAGCTATGATGAGCAAGGGCCCTTCTTCCAGAATTGTGAATTTCAAGGCCCAGGGGTCGGGTGTACCATAGAGGAGGGGGCTCTACTAATATACTGAAAATGAATAAATTGTTAGAAATCTGCTCTTTGCCTTGGTATTGATCAAACATCTTTGATAAGCAAGGGTGCCTTTTCCAAAATTGTGAAATGTGTGGACCTAGGGTCAGGGGCTCATGTGTGGTAGAGGCACTACTTATTATTGCTGAATATAACCGATTAGTTCAAATGTATTTTTGTCTCCCTATACCCTGCCTATGGGTATTAAGTAACCAAACTAAGAAATTGTGTATTGTTATGATTAACAACGGTGCCTCTTTCAAAATTGTGAATGCCATAACGTCTAGTTTAAAGCATGAACCAAACTCAATCACTGAAAAGTTGTTGCATAATACTCAGGTGACCTATAGGGCCCATGGACCTCCTGTTAAAAATTTAGGACATGTTGCCATGGTAACCATTACACGCAGAAAATCTAATGGTAACAAAGACTTTTATCATAGAGAGTTTGGAGAATTTCTGAGACTATGCGTGCCACGGCTCCTTTATAAAAGTTCAAGTCATTACAGAGGATTTAATGGCACTAATGACTTTTAACGTAAATACATGTATTTTAAACGACATTAATAACAACATATTATTATTAACGGATTTTATTGTCAAAACATTTTTTTTTTAATTTGATATAATGAATTCATTTATATATTATTACAATTAAATTTTTAAGTTTCCCTTTTTCTATAGTATATGTAGCACAGGCTACAGTTTTTCTTTAAAGGAGAATCAAACTACTACTTAGGCCCGAAGACAGAATTCAAACACGGGCGCTTTATGCTTTTAAACCTTCTTTTCATAAATAAAAAGAAATTCCTATATTATATTATAGTGATTTTTTTTGTTTATGAAGAGAAATGTTAAAAACATCAAGCGCCCGTGAATTCAAAGGATTTTTATAGTTATAAATATTGTTAAATGGACTAAACTTCTTTTGACTTTGAACAAAGTACCTTGTTGTTGGACAAGAACGAAAAATTACTTCACCTCCTCTACAGATTCAAAAGTTACTCAATGAAATCATCAGATGCAGCATTCAAATGAAAACATGCATACAACTAAGCAAATAGTAAATAACAAGTTTATTACTTCTAAACAAACTGTAGGATACAAAAAGGAATTCCATTTTTGAAATAAAACAAATATACATTATAATAATGTGGTGCATATCTCTTATCATATCACAGACCATTTTAGTTGTTTTTTTGTTTTTTTTTTTTTTGTTTTTGGTAATTTGTTTGTTTGTTGTTTAAAAATAGTTATCAAATTTTGAAACAACACATCATTTTATAAAATGCATGTACCCACTCAATAAACACACCAAGCAAATTGACATTTGTGTTGATTAGAATGAAATATACCTATAAAATCCTTATAATCCATATATCTATAAGTTTTTTGAAAAAAAATAATCAATAAAAGAAAGACATGAGATTGATTCTCTTTTTTTTTAATTTGTCAGAAAACAAACAAGACAACCTTTTCATTCTAGGTCACTGAGTATTAATATTTTAAAGGAATGAAACTATACATGTAGAAATATATGTTAATCTTGATATAATAAACAATTCTTAATATACATGTACATTACAATTAATACTTTCTTAAAAATTGAAAATTACATTAATAATCTTACTAGAATAAGCAATTTTTATTGCTGCCACACCCCAATTTATTCAAAATCTCACCAAGTATTTGCACAAGTCACAACACTTTGATTCCCACAACAAGTCTGTACAGTTAAATTCCAAGCCTATGTAACATTCTGATAATCTGAGGCATCACAAAATCTATTCCAATAATAACCACCACAAAAGACATCAGTGGAGTCATGAGTTGTCTCTGTGTTATATCTCCAATCCTGTCACACAGGTTCTTTATTCCAGGAATGGAGAAATTCAGTGTCTGAGATTTGTGTTCAAACTGAGCACAGGCATCGACCATCTGCTGCCCATCAAAAGGCGGAGTAAGGATCCAATATAGGAGTACAGCGATGACCAAACCCTTACAAGCGAAGGCCAGGACATTGATGACGGAGTTGTCTACATGTGGGGGAGGGTCTCTCAGTGGGAGGTCAGCATCACGGGGTGGATCCTGCTGAGACTGGGGAGTGGTAGAGGGACCTTTGCGAAGTGTGGCATGGTTTTGTAGAACTTTAATTCCAACATCACAAACCTAGAAATTTTAAACAATACTTAATTTTTGCATTGCATACTTACATCTGATTGACAGTGCTTGGAAAAAAAGAATTTTAACGATAAAATAAGGCCTTAACATTATATTACCTGTCTCATAAAAGACAGAATTGGTACATCTAGTGCAGGGTACACTTGATTCCAACGAGAATGCCCTGTTTCTTTATCATAGTCATCACAATAGTTTGTACACAGAAGGAAGCGGTTCTCTGGAAGGCCAAGCTTTGAACAAAAATCTTTCTTCTTTGTCAAGTATGCTTCTTCATCATGTATTTTGTCTTTCTGTGTTAGCACACCAAATAATGGAATGACTGCAAATAACATTTAACAGAGTTAACATTTAGCAAAAACTTTTACTATGTGGACATCAAGTGTTCCAAAGTAATTGTCCAGATGATGCATATTACATTGTTTAAAGTTTAGGATAAACCATGAGGAATGAAACAAGTGGTTAGACATTAATCTGTTAATTCACCAAGAATACGATTTTCAATCCTTACTCAGGTAAACTAAATACACTGAATGTACCAGAAATTCTGAATATTACCTTAAGGCAATTTGGTTTCAGGGATGCTATTTTGTTTTATTTTGTTTTCTTTACTGAGAGATTTTGAACACCTCATAATATCTCATCAGCCTTTACCTCTTTCCTCTTTCTGTGCCACCTGAACCACAGCATCCATAAGATTTTGTGGAAGAACTGTAGTTGTCGAAGTAACAAAAATCAGGCAGTCAACTTTTAGTGCCTCCTCATTCTTGTAATATTCACCCTTCATTCCTTCTAGCCCTTTATCTCTGAAAGAAAGTCAAAATACTCATCATTAATTTTCAAAGGACTCTGCAATTGAGTAAGATTGTGTGCTTATATCCAATACTGTATAGTATACAGGGAAATTTTTGCCCACGTTTTATTTTCGCATTCTAATTTGGATTGCTAAAATTTCTGCACATATAATAAATATATATGGTGACAAAGGATCACCTTGACTGCAGCCCCTCTAAATGTTAATTCTATCAGAGAGATTACCACCTTGGTTTATTGCAGATGCAATATCTGTATTAAAAAGGGATACCCACTTCTTAATTGAGGGACCAAAGTTAAAAAAGTTGAGTGTGCCTTGTATAAAGCTCCATGAAAGTGTATCAGAAGCTTTTTCAAAATCAATAAGTAGTAAAAATCCAGGTATATTTTCTTCCTCAGTGTAATGCATTATGTCATAAATTAACCTGGTGTTTTTTCATATGTATTGGAGGTGAAGACTGTTTGATCTTCATTAATTATCTTATCTAAATAGCGTTTATTCCACAGAGCCAAAATGAATTTGAACTACCTTATATATATTGGATTCCGAAACTTCTTTCGAATCCTTACAAACAAAGATAGGTTCCAGTAAATGTTCAACCAAGCCTCTTTCGTTACTCCTCACTAAGATAGTGACAGTAGTGAAGGAAAAACTTCAAGAGTACTGTGCAACTATATATTCAAGAAGTGGTGTGAATCAGATGTGGATACTAAAAAATTCTAAATAACTTTTCGACAATTTGAAATCACAAGACTTTACAAAAATCAACAGCTTAAAAACTTACGACTTTTCAACTTTATACACAACAATTCCCAATGACAAATTAAAATCCAGGCTTTTTGATATTGACAGCTGCTTCTTCAATAAAAATGGAACTCGTAAGTTTACTTACCTCATCATTGGTCATTTGCAAAATTATTTTGTTTAAACAGATTCTGATTGCACAAATAAGTACACTTCATAAAAACATTTTGCTTCTCTAAAATTTCTGTTTGGTCATAAATAACATTTTCATAATTATCTTCTAATCTTGTTATGATCTTACAAGTAAAGTTTCTAGATTCTGATGAACAAAAGTAATTTGATGGTTTTTCACCTTCTTCAACCCATGTTGCTCTACTTCTGATATATGAACCTTGTAACTTATGTTTTTGAATTTTTTTCCAATTCATGCTTTTTACTACATAATTCATCAATATTATTTTCACAAACATTTTCTTCCAATATCCTGATATCTTCTATTACAGTTGTAATTCTTTCTCCTTATTTTCCTTTTTCTTTTTATGTAAGTTGCATAGGATATAGTTTTACCCCTTATTTCAAAGAGCAGAGTTTCAAGAATTAATTGATCATTTATAGTGCATGATCTACTTATATTAAATTTTTATTTCAATCATAGACTTATTAAGGGTTTCCCATAGCAAAACATGGACTTTGCCATTCTTGGTCTTTATTCAGTGTTGATAAAGGACTTTATTCCTTACGTCAATATTTTTAGTAAAAGTCACTGAGCACAGATCTGATCAGGCTCAATATTTTAATATAATGTGTAGAATAATATCAATGAAATATGTGAATATTGTTCCTGAGCAAACTTGTGCTCTATAATTTTTAAAGCTAAAATTGTTGAAATTTTGTCCATTATGTCCTCTTTCTAAAAATTGATTTAAGGTCGGACTAGTTTGTGATGTCATAAAAACAAAAATTGTCAATAAACTACATTGAAACTATAATATGTTCTGTTAATTTATATTTCTCATAAAATTTCTGGAATTCAGTACTTTTCAAGAATTTTTCAAAATTTGACTTTTGTGGGGGCAAAGATATGCAATATACCGCATATAGTTCTTTCATCTTATTCTACATAGTAATCTGGCGTTTAGATAAAAACTTACGAGTATATTTTCAAAGCATCTCTTAACTTGTGTTCATGTGGAATCAAGCCAAACAAAATGTATCTGAGCAGTTCTTTTATATCCGCCGTGGATTGGTTTTCAAATCCATTCATGTCAATCAGTGTCGGGTACGGATATTCCTTCTGTCTTGCTGAGTCCAAGTACTCATCTTTTGCTGTCCTTTTAGATAAAAAAAATAGTTAATTAATTCAATTCTTTATTGGCACTAAAGCACATATTTATATACAGAAATGTGTTGTTAGCCATATACATGTATTGCAAAATATTATACTATTGTAAAAGCTTGTTTCTAATATCAAAACAGTCTCTGATATATAAACAGATTTGTTTCGTAGATATAAAGTTATGTGGATTAAGCAAACAAGATAAGTTATTAACATCTAGTAACCTTGAATACTTTTTTCTGACATTTTTATACACAGGACAATCAAGTAAAAAATGTTTTTCATCTTCAACAATAGTTTTACATTGGAAACAAAATCTATTTTCTCTAGGAATGACAGGATTACAGTATCTACCTGTTTCTACGTACAACTTATGTGCACTTATTCTTAACTTGGAAAGATAAGATAATACAATGTAAATTCTTATGAAGTGGAAAACACAAGTATGGTTGGATTTCCAGTTTCTTAATCTTAGCATCATAGTTGAATAATGTACTATAAAATGACAGCTTACCGCATTGAGTATTGTTAATGTGTTGGAGTTCAGAAAAAAATTTATTTTCAAAGAAATTTTTAAGTTTAGGACTAAAAGTTTTAAAATCTGTGTCAAAGTTAAAATCTAACATCTTCTGTATTGATTTTATACAACTTTGCCAACATTTTTTATTTTCACTGGCCAATCGAGTATCTTCCAAGTAAGCATTCTTGAGTAAGACATTGCAATTATTATTTGTTTTTGTTAACTTTTCCAATCTGGAATAATATTTAAAAACAAGCTGGTAAATTTTGGTATATACAGGGAAAACACCTAATTCAATTTTAGTTGCTAAATTTGATGCTTTATTATGGACACCTAAGATGTTTTTTAAGATAAAATTTTGGATTTTTTCAAAAGGAGTTTTATCAAAATTATTGGGATTTGTATTAAAATCAGAGATCCAAATTTCTGAAGAGTATGTTAAAATTGGAACAATAATTGATTCATATAGCTTTAACCACAAGCTGGGAGAGAGATTTGAGCCAAAGGGTAGTTTATGCTTTAAGGCAAAATAAGCTTTTCGGGCTCTGGCAGCAAGGTCATCACAAGCATGTTTTAAATTGCCATTTGATTGTAAAAATATACCAAGATATTTGTACTTATCAGTAATACTTATATTATTATTGTTATAATAAAATGCATAATATTTCTTTATTTTTCTGGTAGAGCAAATCATAACCTTTGTTTTTTCTAAGTTTACATGCAACTTCCATTCTATACAATATCTTGAAATACTGTCAATACAACTTTGGAGACCTTCAGCTGACTCTGATAATAAAACAAGATCATCAGCAAAAAATAAGTGATTAAAAGTTAAATCACCTAAACATACAGGGTAAGTCATAACTTTATCAAAATAATTTTCAAAGTCGTCAACAAAAATATTAAATAAAGTAGGACTTAAATTGTCCCCTTGTTTAACTCCTAATGTAGTATCAAAAAACTCACTATAATAATTTCCCTGTCTTACAGCACATTTTGTAGTAGAGTACATATGTTTTATAATATTGAAAAAATTTCCACCAATACCTTTTTTTAAAATCTTATACATAAGAGCTGGTCTATATACAGTATCAAAAGCTTTGGAGAAATCAACAAAGCACAAAAATAATTCTTTCTTTTTATTAAACAGGTACTTGTTCATTAAAGTTTTGAGGATGAAAACATTACCTGTTGTACGATATCCTTTCCGAAATCCTGCCTGAAAACAACTTAACAACCCTTCTGATTCTAAATAATTATTAAGTCGGGTTAGAAGGAGTCTATTAAAAAGTTTACCGAGGCAACTTGTTACACTTAATCCTCTATAATTATTGCAATTTCCTGGATCTCCAGATTTATACAAAGTTGTGATTAAAGAGAGGTTCCATAATTCTGGCATTCTGCCATTCTGAAGAATTTTATTAAAAAGTTTAACCAGTATAGGCATGAAAATATTAGAACTAATTTTAATAAATTCGTTTGGAATAAGATCTAAACCAGAGCTTTTTCCAGATTTCAAGCTCGATATTCCTATTTGCACTTCTTTAGGTGTAAATAGAAAGTCTAGGGGTTTGTTTTTGTCAACTTCACAATTAATATCCAAACCTATGCCATGTTCGTTAGAATTTAATAGAGTATGAAAATGGTCAACCCATTGAGATATTTTAATGGGTGACTCTGCCTCAACCTGATTTTGCATGTTTGACTTTAAAGAATTCCAAAATTTTTTTGTACATTTTGGGTTCAGTTCATTAATAGTGTTAGCTACAGTTTTATAGAAACCAGATTTTAATTGCTTACACATTTTATGGAATTGTTTTTTAGCTTGTGAAAATGCTTGAAGTAAATAATAATTATTTGGTGATTTTTGAAGTTTTTTACCAAGATTTCTAACCTCCCTTCTCAGCATTAAGCAGTTATTTGACATCCATTCTTTCTTAGGTTTGATATGTTTTGTACGTCTATAATTTCTTTTGTTATATCCTCTAAAATTCACAGTTTTGAAACCTGCTTCAGTATAAATTGTTGTTAGTTTTTGGACTAATGCATCAATATCTGAGTAATTTTCATCATCCAAGTCTGTATAAAGATTCATAATACTAGTTGTTGATTCTGGTTCAACTAAGGCTTGGATATATTTGTTTTTACAGTCTTCTGACCACAAGAAATTACCACCAATAGGGTTACAATTTTCTTCAAGATCATTCTGGAGTTTTAAATATGGCTTCTCTAATCTTAAACTAGTAGAAATAATACAGTGATCAGTTAAAAAAAAAGTTTTGGTATATTTGTTGTAACTTGGTATTTTCTACCCACCTCCTTTTCATAAGAAGAAAATCAACTTACTTACCATGCTTACAAGTATTTTTCCCTTAACCATATAAATGATGCTGTTTAGGTAATAGTTGAACATGCATTTTTAATTACTTTCAATTGAAGATGTTTTAAAGAAATCATGACAATATGTACCAAGAGGATTTTCAACGATATTGAAACTAATGTAATCGATTCCGAACACATACTTGATAAGATGACACGTTCCTTGCATCGCTTCCCCACCGATGCACGCGACTTTGGTCCGCTCTCGCCAGCACTTGGAGGAAAAACTGGCTATGATAGAGTTAACGAATGACGATTTGCCGACACCCGATGGCCCTATGATGGCAACATTCTTTGGAACAAAGTATTCCTCTAAACGTTCCTCGAGCAACTTTATCTCTCTTTCTTTTTGTTGTAGATCAATAGCTTCTGGAGTCGCAGCAGACATGTTGCAAATTAAAGCTTCTAGACACAAATTTGTGTGAAGAAAGTGATGGCCGACTTTTTCTTGACTTAGGGTTTTATGTTCCCTGGATAAACTTAAACTTAAACTGTCAATGCTCCAAATAAAAAGAACATTGATCGATTGGATTTTCCTGCTTTACTTCGTTTAGATTTCTACTTTCGGTTTGTTAAAAGAACAAATTACGAATATCGATCCCGATCCACAGGCGATTCGAATATGCAGATATGGGGTACCCCCAATCGCAACTTCTTGGGCCTTTCCGACTAGCGGAAAAACGACCTTTTAAGGCGGACAGAATGCCTATAGCGCTACAGATAAGAAGTGAAAAATTTAATCTCAATTATATCCTAATTTTATTTCATCTAATATTAAAGTATAGTTAATGTAAAATCTCTATAATTTACAAAAATCTCACAGAGACTGAAATTATTTGCCAAAAGAACAAAAACGATCATTTTTTCATACTGTAACAAAAATTTTTAATATGAGTGGGTGTTCGCTCCGTTTTTTGAAAGATAATCCTAAAAGTTTGTAATAAAATAAATATTTTTTGGTTTACAAAAAAATGGAGCGAAGACCCACTATACCTTAAAAGTACACTTTTATGACAAAACATTCGCATCTTTCCGATAAATACTTCAAGTCCATTAAGTCAAGGGTCATATTACAAACATGATTTAAGCCATTAATCATCATGCGCTATGTAGCATAGTTGTTAGCGCGATAGTCTCAAAGCAGTATGATACTTCGGTATTTTGTTGCTGGGGTTCGATTCCCACGTATACCATCTAATATTTTTATAAATGAAATTTTTTGAAGAGATTTATTTTCTCTCGGAAAATGTTTTTTTTTTCTCATAATTTCATAAATTTCAATAATGAGAAGTAAATTTAAATAACCAATTTAAATATCTACGGAAGCCCGTTGAGGCCAGTCCAGGGAAAGAAATATTTTTTATTGCGATTAATCGCAAAACTTTGCTTTTAATCGCAATAGTTATTGCGTTTAAACGCAAAAATTTGCGTTTAGTCACAAAAATCATTGCGTTTAAACGCAAAACACTTTGCGTTTAATCGCAAAAGATAATATTTTTGCGTTTAATCGCAATAATTATTGCGTGTAATCGTAATAATGTTTGCGTTTAAACGCAATAATATTGCGATTAAACGCAATGCTTTTGCGATTAAACGCAATAATTATTGTGTTAATATTGCGTTTAAATGCAATAATATTGCCATTAAACGCAATAATTTTTTTTTGCATTTATACGCAATGATAATCTTTGTATTTAAAAGCAATCATTTCTATTGATCTCTGAAGAGTGCAATGGATCCACGCTAATATTTGTTGTTTTTTTTTTTTGCCCCGTGGGGATCCGGGTAAGAATAGGTCCTCAGTACCCCCTTGCTTGTCGTAAAAGATGACTAAATGGGGCGGTCCTTCGGATGAGACTGTATAAACCGAGGCCCCGTACCTGCGTGTCACAGCAGGTGTGGTACGATAAAGATCCCTCCCTGCTCATGGGCCGTAAGTGCCGAGCATAGGCCCAAATTTGCAGCCCTTCACCGGCAATGGTTACGTCTCCATATCAGTGAAAAATTCTGGAGAGGGACGTTAAACAGTATACAATCAATCAATCAATCAATCTTTTTTCTTTTGTACATTAATCTAAAAGGAGAATTGTGTATTGTTAAGCTTTATAGAATCAGATTCCTCTGAACAAGCATTTTCTGAATGGTTAAATCATGGTAAGGACTTAAAGAAGAGAAAGAAGTGTCGGTCTGTTAAAACAAAGACAACCTTAGAAAGAAACAAAGCTTTAGCATGCAAAACTATGCAAACAATTTTAAAGGAATTTCGAAATAAAAGACTAGAAAAGAAATAATGATGGATAAAATATCACTCCACGTTGCGGTCACAAAGTTTACATCATGTACCTTTATAAAGGGCTTAAGGAAACGACTGATGAAATGTTTAGACTTATGTATATGTACATGTAGATGTATATTCACAACCTTTCCTTTGATCACATACAGTAAACACGAGAACACGATAATTTAGGAGATGGAATCATATGAAATCAAAAATAAATCAAATGAAAACAGATTGATCGATGTGTACCACCAAATTGATATGGCTATTAATACCACTGAAACATTCTTAATTTGCTGTGATACCTACGGAATTGATTAATGCGTTAAAAAAAAGGGTTGGATTCTAAAAGGTTTAAGAAACTTTGGTTGTTTACTTAGGATGCCATTGGTAAACTTCAAATCTCACAAACTGCAACATTTAGCAACAAGACACAGAACCAGTCGGTTCTTCTTTAAAGAATCAAACCGTAGTATTCATAATAATTTTTGGCTAGCCGATGTTTGATTTCAAACTACAGCACTGAATCATTGTGTTTAAATTCAAAATAAATCCTTAAATGTAAGGATAATTGCGATAAAATGCAAAGAGTATTGCATTTAAATGCATATAATTATTGCAATTAAACGCAAAAAAATATTGCGATTAAACGCAAAAAATTATTGCCATTAAACGCAATAATTATTGCGTTTAATCGCAATATTATTGCGTTTAAACGCAAAAATTATTGCGATTGAAAGCAAAAATTATTGCGATTAAATGCAATTATTATTACGATTAAACGCAAAAATATTATTGCGTTTAAACGCAATTATTGCGTTTTATTGCAAAAGATTGCGATTTAACGCAAAGTGTTTTGCGTTTAAACGCAATGATTATTGCGATTAAACGCAAATGTTTGCGTTTAAACGCATAATTATTGCAATTAAACGCAAAGCTTTGCGATTAAACGCAATAATAATTGTGTTTAAACGCAATTAAAAATATTTTTTCTCTGAACTGGCCTCAACAGGCTTCCGTAAATATCAAATGTGATTGCTTAAATATCTGACGCTATAGGCATTCTGTCCGCCTTATCCTCCATCATCTTTGGCAAAAAGTACATTAGTTGTTATATTTTTGTTGGCAAGGACGCTGCTCATTTTTGATGCCCATTATATAATTTTTTAGCACTGAAATTCCCCTGCTCATTTGTCAATAAAACAGACATTGGTGGCCGACAACGATACTTATTTCAGTGAATATACATTTGGGATTCTTAACGAGTTTTACCACAGCTTTAATGAAGCGTTCAATTTCACTCTAGTTTACTGATTCTTTACCATTCATTTTTAAAGCAGTGTTTCGAATAGCCCTTGTTTTCCAGCTTCTTACAATGAAACTGTGTGATGAAAAGTGGTCACATAAATTGTACATGTTATAAAGAACTGCGAACAATAGTATTGTTCTCCCGCCTACCTCCAAGTCAATTTTCAGAAGTTAACATATTCGATGAATTTTTAATGTTATTTCACAAATTCATACCAAAGCTTTTTGTGTGATATGCGCGGGGGGGGGGGGGGGGGGGGGGGGGACATATGTCTATTGACAAAAAACGATAAAAATGCTTATTTTCCACCAATTTCAAAGCTATTTACAACTGCAACGTTATATTTTATTGATATATTTATGTTTTATTTATTTGCCTAAAACATAAGAAAAGATACAAGGAACATTTAATCATATCCAAGACTATTTCAAAATATGGTGATGCTTGAAACTCCGATTTCAATGGAAAATATTGTCTATCCCCCTTTTTTCAAGAGCTGGAATTATGGATAATTTACTGTTAAGCGCTGGTATTCAGACAATTCATCAATTACCATTGAACTGTTCTTTGTATTAAACAAAGATTTTATGGCCAATTTGCTATTCATATTGAAATAAATGGTTCCAAAATGTAGGCGGGAAACGAGTGTTAGCGTGCGTATTTCTTCAATAAAGATTCAAAAATGCGAAAAAACCAATTTTAATGTCATATGATATCTGTATTGTATGTCATACAGATCAGGACATTATTCATAGAACAGCCCTCGAACGAATGGAAATAATCAATACGTCGTCGATGTATCTCAAAATCGAGTTGAAGACCACAGCAAATGTTTTCTTCCTTTCGCACAAAAGATTTTGAACAAATTCTGTTTCATAGAAATTGGTACCCATGGAAATTTCAGCAGACTGTTGGAAAACCCGGTCTCCAAAAACCACATAGATATTGTTAGTCAGAAACTCAAGAATTTTTTAAATATCAACTTCAGAGTACTTTTATGTACAATCAGAATGTTTTTTAACAAAATAATTTTGCAAATGACAATGTGAGTAAATTTACGAGCTCCATATTTATTGAAAAAGCAGCTGTGACTGATCTCAAAATGCCTGGTCTTTAAATTTGATTTATTGTTAATCAATGATTTCAAGACCACCTTGGTAGCCCTCTCCCGACCGACAGACTAAAATGGCCCGACTCAAAGCTTCTCTTTGCATTCAGGGCACGATATTTTTTTTTCCTCTAATCACGTCAACAAATGGTTGAAATAACTGGGAAAAAAATTCTCTCCTATATACTGACCAAATTTTATCCTGAGTCGCGAGAGGGCAAGGGAACATTATTTAAAAGATGGCCTAATTCGTGTTTCAAATTTTCCAAATGTTCTTGAAATTTTTGGTATTCACATCTGATTTACACCACTTCCCTAATATGTTGTTACAGAGTACTCTACTTCACTACTGTTAATGTTTTGGTGAGGAGTAAAAAAGAGGCTATGTAGAACATTTATTTGGAATCCGCCATGTAACTTAGTTTGTTATGATTTTTAGCTCACCTTCAAGGACAAATGAAAGTAATTTGAGATTTATAAGGGTACTGCTTTAAAGTCTTTAAAGGATACGCCGGGTTATTTTAGTATAGTTCTTTCCACAAATGGCGTTTTCAACTCTCAAAACAGGGATCCACACTATATCTCCAGTCTCTTCTGAGATAAATTTGAATTTGCAAAAACGTGCGAACTTGCATCCTTTCTGGCAAACCTATGTTTATGCCTCTAAATTATAAAAGTATAACTCTGATCGCGCAAACATGTGCCCTTCAGGACTAATAAGTAAACCCTTACTATTCGAGTTGTCTTTATGGGAATGCTCCGAAGCTTTGATAGCAATAAGCATTTTATCAATCACCCAGTACCATTTTAGACGACTGACTTTCTTCTACCTTTCTTTGTTTTTAAACCAAGGCAAGCTACTGATATATAAATTCATGCTACAGGAATTTCAACAAGCATGTTGCAATTAAGCATTTTTAAGTATTCTCGATCCTTGTCACCTGATCCCACGCATTTCTATGGGATTCGTGCTTATTTCCTATTCACATATTTGTTTTGTTTGAATTTTTTAAAAACCGATTTCCCATTTCATTATCCTGGAAAAACATATAATATTCAAGCAGAAACTTCATAATGACCTCGCAAATTTGATATACTGTTGATGTTCAAACACCAAAAAGATTTCCAATCGTACTTTACTCTGCTGAGACGCCATACAGTAAATAGCAACATCCATCTTTTTTCAATGGGGTATAAGAAAAATTGTACTCCAGTTTGGCATTCCATAAATTCTATGGTCATATTAAGAAGTAATAGATTATCAAAATTTTATTTCATGCAGGACTGCAGTAGTATGAGTAGTATGGTCATTGTAAACATGCATAAGTTATCAAATAACACGGATGGGCACATATTCAGATCTCAATTAATTAATATATGCATTATTTTACAATTGAGAGACAATTAAATGGACAACTTCTGGGAATTTTTTTTATCTAATACTAGTACATGTATATTAAATAAATCACATATGCATTTTTTTCAGTAAAAATACACCTGCTTTTATGTGTAAATGGATGTCTGGCTTCACTCATGTTTACATATCTTGGTTAACTACCCAAAGTATGACACTGTAAATGTATAAGCACTTTATGCTAAAGGGACACAGAAGCAGTATTTCTTGTACATCAAGTAAATCTCTGAAGATAATAAATTAAATACAAATATAAATATTAAATAAATGACTCTTAGAGTACATTGTCAGAACTGCTCTCTGGGCTCTATCTCCTCAGTTCGCGGCATGGAGGCGCTAGGTAACACCAGCCTCTTCATCTTCTCGTAGCTGGACTCCTTGGTAATTGGTCGATAGTCGTTCTCGTCTGGCGGCTTTTTGTTGGAGATTTTTGGGGGGTTGACGACGTTTGGGGGATCTGCTGGGTGAAGTTCCTCTTTTTTGTCCTTCGGTAAGGGCGGTTTTAGTGGATTTCCATGCCGATCTGTAGTGGTAAATATTTCCAAGGAGTCGCTGCTCTTTTCTCTTCCTGAAGCCCCGACTGAATTCATCTTAGCGTCCGTGACTTGTCTGGCCATTACGACTCGAATCTGTTGTAAAATAAAAGGACATAGTTGGAGTTTGTAAGAATATAAATTATAAATCTTCAAACTAATAAAAAAGTGAATGAAAATGAGTAAAAGTAACTAATTGATTCCATTAAGTTCTTAACTTGCAAAAATTTTCATCCTTATTGCTGCAGTCAAATTCTGTATGGCTACTGATAGATAAGTTGATGTTACAGAGATTTCAACAATCTCGTTTAAAGTCGGCATTCAGTGAAATCTATAGTCGATATTGACTTTGTTAGTAATATAATCTATCATTGGGTCGTATTTCGGCTGACCTGTATCATATCACTTGTTAAACTTTTGTTTTTGTACTAAATATGACTATAAGGAATGTTCCGTCTACTCGGTTGATACATAGGACTTACGGCGGGTGTGACCAGTCAACAGGGGATGAATCAGTTTGTATTGACATCTGACAGATAGCAATAACATGTGATATGTGATGACATTAAGCGAGTTTGAAATTAATTGTCATCTCCCTCGGGAGATGACACATTAAGATTGTATGCCGGAAGTGAAGTCCTAGTGTAAGCCTCCATTAATCTTTCGGGAGTCCTCGATGTTTTACAGAGTTCCAAGTAGCTTGTAAACTGGTTTTCTTTTAGAAGAACTAGCTTAGGAGTGTGTGATCTACTTTCGGTTTAGGCCTATTTGAAAGCCAAGGAAAATTCAGAAAAGAAGTACGATGCTTATAAATATCTATAGTTTCGGTGTGTCGTATATATATTGATCCTCAGTACTATGCCTTTTTAAATGGGTAAGCCACACAAGGAGAATTGAGAATGACGTGATTTCTATATATAGATTTGTTGACGGGAAGGGAAAACTGATTAGATTCTGCAAAAAATGAACGAAGAGTGGTCAACGCTAATTTTATGTTAATTTTTTAGTCTGTAATTGGGTTTATTAAATTAATTCCTGTCAAACTTTAATGATTAGCTGCTTTTAAATGATTGATAATTATTGTTGATAATTCCGTATTAAGAAAATATAGTTCAAGGAAAGTATTTAAATTTAAGGACAGATGATACAAACAAATTTTTTCTTTGAAAAAGATTTAATATCATATCACAAGTTTAGAAATGTGGATGGTTCTTAGAATTTTTTCTCCTAAGAACTGAAATATGAAAAAGACTTGGAAAATATTAGTAATATTTCAATGAAAAAACAAATATAGACAAATCACATTCAGTAAAGGTTAACAGGTGACAATACTTTTCAAAATATGTTATTTTGGTGCTAAAAGTGTAATATAAAGTTAAGAAAAATATACCAAGCCAGGTGAATTTTACTAGGAAAAGCTGAATGGTAAAAATCAGCCTATGTGATATTGCTAATATTTTGTCATTTTGATCTTCCTCTTAAAATTCACCTGGCTTGGTATATTTTTCTAATGTTTATTTTACACTTTTAGCGCCAAGATAACATATTCTGAAATTTATTTCCACCTGTAAACCTTTACTGAATGTGATTTGTCTATATTTGTTTTTTTATTGAAATATTACTAATATTTTCCAAGACTATTTCATTTTCCAGTTCTTCAGAGAAAAAAATTATAAGAACCATCCACTTTTCTAAACTTGTGACATGATATTAAATCTTTTTCAAAGAAAAAATTTGTTTGTATCATCTGTCCTTAAGTAAATTGTAAACACCCAGAACCACAAAGACCGCTAAAATGAAATTCACCAAAAATCGCCTTGGGTGCTCTCGCAGACGTCCATGCTTTCCATATATATAGTGCGGCCAAAAGAAACTGCGTACTTTACTGTGGAGTTTGCTGAATAAGTCATTTGGGAACTTCAGGTGTAATAATCCATATATTCATTGCATTAAAATATCCCCCTTTCTGTTTTATTTCTTTGACATTATTGATACCAAAGAGATGACATTTCAGGCTTTCTGGAAAGCCAAACTTGTGATACCATTGAGTCTGTTAGTCTGCTCCCGATTGTTTGAATGGACTTTAATAATATTCGTTATCCCATTTATTATACCTCTACTGATTTTTTTCCTATATAAAAATTAGGTAGTAAGTGAGAATAATTCCCTTGAAATCACTGTAAATGAATTAATCCCCTTGCGCTAGTCATATGAGCTAATCCCTGCTTTGGAAGCTAATTCCCAATTATCTGTATTCTCTAGATTTTACTTTTTTATCGGTATAATATGTTAATGGACTAATCCCCGTGCTTTAGCCAAGTGAGCTAATCCCCGCTCTGAAAATCTTTTCCCCCGACTTTTGAAATTCTCTTTTTTTTACTTATGTATCGGTATAATAAAGCAGTTAAAAAGGCTATCATTGAGGGAGTTAGCAAGATTCCAGTTCCTCTCGACCAGGTCTATTTCCGGGAAAGTCCTGGACTTGGGGAACTGGAATCTTGCTAAGTTCCTCAACGATATACTTTAACTGTATAATACATGTATTTTATTATATGTTGTATTGATGTTATGTATCAGTAGCTAGTGTGATATTAGCTGACGTGCAAGTTCAGCCCGTGATATATCAGCTTAAGTGTAGTATCGTGTATGATTAAAGCTGATGAAGGATATGGAGATAACGAACGGTATTTAATTTCAGTAATGTAGTTGTCTGTATGGTAGTTATGGAAGTGTATAATTGCCTGCCTGGTTACAGTTAACATTATACTTGTAGATATGGTTAAAGTTTAAGTGTATGCTTGTTTAGGTGATTACAATTAACACATATTCGTATTTGGGTGGTAACAGTTGGTGTGTATAATTCTTTAAATGTGGTTACACTTGACGTGTACACTCGTTGTAAACCTAAAATTTTTACTTGTTTTTTGTCGTAACAAAAACTTGTATACTTATTTATGAAAAATATGGAGATAACGAACAGTATTCATGATCAAAAAAACATTACAAAATAGGAGCAGAGCAAACACCGACCTCCAAAACATCAGAGGTGGAATCAGGTGTCATGGAGGAGTGAGCATCCCCTGCTGACCGGTCACACCTGTGCTCCTTGTCATGATGGGAAATAACAGGAAAATCCGTCCTCAATTCAGTGTATAAAAATGAACTGATAATTAGTATGAAAAACGTCAGTCAGCATTTGACTCAATGACAAACTGTATTTGCTGTCAAGGTCATTGTATCGACCATGATGAAATGATGACTTTAAACAAGACTGCTGATATTCTTGTTTCATAAACTTGTTTGTCAATAATTTACCTCGTTTTAGAAAGTGTTCATACGTAGATCATGCTCTTGCGTATCGAATTAACTGAGATATATAAACTCTGTATGCAGGTGATGAAGGTACATTGCTCCATATAAGTAAGGGAAGCTGACAATTAAAAAGTTAAAATCATCACGTTTATCATAGAGCTTGGTTGTTAGATTACCATTGGCGCCTTTTTAAAGTAAAATATGAAAAAGATATGTCAGACACTGTGGTATCTTTTATCTCAAGCTCACCAGGATATATCTTATCGACATAATAATGGAAATTACCATTGTTTATTGACAATACGTCGTCGATATATCTATATGCCGAGTTGAAGGCCACAGCAAGTGTTTTCTTCTTTTCATGCATAAGATTTTGGACAAACTCTGCTTCATATGAATACATGTGGCAACATTTGAAACTTGTATTCTTAATTGTTCCTGCGGTAGCAGTTGACGTGTATATTTGTTTTATGTGGTAACACTTAGAGTTGACATTTGTTTGAGTAACCATGTATGCCCAAAATTAACTTGTATACTTTTTCATGTTTGCTTTGTACCTGCTATGCCCTTTTGATGTTATGAGGGTTTTTCAAGGAGGGGACTTATATACTTGCCTGTGTGGTCCTGATTGGAGCGCAGCAGCAACAAATGGAAGCAGAAGCAATGGCGAAGATCAGCTCATTGAAGGAAAAGAAAGCAATAAGAATAGGCACCATCCAGCGATAGGAATCAGGCTCTAATTCGTGACGCTAAAATCAGAAAAGAGACAAATTTAAAGCCTAAAAAAGATTCTACTGTGAATATGTATTTAAAAATAAATCCTTATGTTCAATCACTATTAAAATACATGTAGAGAGAAATGTTTACTCGTCTATTATACATTACTAGTATTTTTGTATTGGCCCACAGTTTTTTGTATAATTCTGATATTGCGACATGATTTAATTCTTACCAGGATGGCCATAACGATATTAAGGATACAACACACAGGGGCAAACAACGCGGAACAAAGGATGCTAAGCACCAAAAACGTCATTTTCTGGAAATAAAATACATTTCATATTTACCAGCTTTGCCGCTTTTAATACGGGTGTTTGCTGAATCAGTTATAAAGTACGTACAATGTAAGCATATTTCTGCCATATCTGATGTTTTACACTGGAGTTTGTAAATAATTTTATCCCCTTTGAGGCGTCAGCGGGTTTTACTAGGATTACATATAATCTTTTAGTAGCATGAATATGATTGGAAATCAATTTAAAGTTACTTGTAACGGTCAATTGTACTCTAATTCCAACATTTAACTCGTTAACTGAGGACAGTGTCACCACAAAACCTGTTTTATCTTTATTTTAAACATGTGTTTTTCAACCATTGCAAGAAAAAACTGCCTTTTATATGCATAAGGTTTTTTAAATAACCCTATATTTCATTGATAAACACAATATTTCCTATAAAAGAAAAATTCCCAAATAATATGTAGTGATCTTATACTAAACTGACAGACCTATTTATTGCAGGAAACAGTCAAGATTTGAGCATAAACAATGCTATCAAATTTTATTAAATGCAACTGGACAATTCAAAATGAAAAAGGAATTGCTATGATAGAATTTTCTCATTTAAGGAAACCGTTCAAAGACGTTGTAATTTGTCACACCTGATAAAGTGGAATAGATTTAGGATGATCTCTGTGGAAACAAGAACGAGATTGTTATAGCAATAAAGCTAAATTTAATAAAACCTGCAGAAATTTATCTCTGGAGTTTGGTAGGAATTTAAACGAGATCGATATGGATATGTTGTGCAATTTCGAAAGTAATTTCGATAATGTTCACTTCATGCAATTTGAAGCCCATTCAGGTTGCTTATCATACAATCTTGCATAATCGGGAGACAGAGACTAGAAATTCCAATTTCTTTGCATCAAATAAAGGGAATACACATATCATACAAATATATAAACAACCAGTTGTAGGATTTAGTTGTTTAAATTAAATAAAATTTGATGAACCAAAATATGCATAAAATGTATCTTACAAATACTTACAAAATAGTTTAAATTGGACTTATTTCTTTTATTCATACAAGCTGCCATACAACCAGCAACGCTGAACTGCAAGAAAGATTTTATTCTCTGAGAAGCATATACAAATTATTCAAAGTTAATAAGGTGTTGGTTGTATAGCATATTTTGAAATCTGTTATCGATTCTAACATAAAATATCTCCTATTATCTTTAGCATTCTTTTGCCATAGAAAAGTATCAAATAAAATTTAGGCACAAAACTTTCTTACCCAGAGGCCGCACCAGATCGGGGAGGAGGTTATTGTTAGCGTCATCAGCGTGGTATCTCCCGCCATTACCAACTCGTCGTCAAGGAAGAGATACAGGAATATATCCAGCAGCCCCAGGACCAGACACGTGACACCCAGGCCGATCTGTACGGCCCCCAGGGCTTTAATGGCGGAGTAGGGGAAGTTCTCTATGTCGGTGGTTTCCACGCCGTCTATTTCTGTGTACCGCAGTTTAGACTTCTCCGCCATTGTAGTCAGGTATTAGTCCAACTGCTCTGAGTCTCTTGTAATAAAATTAACAAGTTCGATATTCAGTCATTTGAAATTTAGATTTATATGAACATCTTCTAACAGCATGGAAAAGGCAATGATGCAAACAAAATTAGATCTCCTCCGGTGCAATTTAATGGGAAAAACTATTCCAAGACGTCAATTTCATTAAAATGTTACTTTTTTACTCAGATTGATCTTATCTGGAGAAGTGACAACCTTCAATATTGATGAAGGAATTAAATCTTCATATATATCAAAGCGATGTGTGAACATCTTCAATCTTTAGTTTAAAAAAATGAACTTATTGTAGACTTGTTTAATTTTACTACGTAATTTACATTTTTTTTTATTTTAGTTACCCGAGTATATATTTTTGTATTGTATTTTTTTCTCATTTTTTTTTCATTTTTCATATTTTTTCTTAAATTTGTATTGTGTAATTTCCATTTGTAATATAAAATTTTCCATTTGTATTATTCGATTTTCCATTTATATTCTTAATTTCTATTTATTTTTTATTTATCTGAAAAATTATAAAATGCAAATGAAAAATTTGTAAAATACGGATGACAATATTTACAATTGAAAATTGTACAATACAATGGAAAATTATCGAATACATATACATTTAGAAAATCATACCATGTAAATGAAATCATATAACTCAAATAAAAAAAAAATCAAAATACAAATGGAACTCATCAAATATCGCAATATTCACATGCTATTTTGGAGGCAACAAAGTCAATTTTCTATAACAGATTGTATATTTTGTCTTCGGAGATATTCAACGATACACTAGTAAAATTTTTACACCCCGAGAATTGAAGCACAAAATCTTGCTATTGTAATGGGGTTTATCCAATATAGATAAACCTGGTTATTTCGTGCAGCTTAATGTTTTATATGCAAAGATAGATAACTCTTAGTTTCTTAACATTGAACGTCATAAATCATCGGGCTCGGTGCTTAAAAATCTTGTATGCGCATGTCTTCTAGAATATTCCTTTCGAATCTGTAAATTGAACGAAGCAGACGCAAAGATTTTTTAAAAGAATTAATCGATCATCATCTGCTGATTTATTGTCAAATACAAGTAAATATGTTACGTGTATCAAAAGCTTCGAAGGCCAGGAGACCTTATTCCAGAGAAATCACAAGAAGTTCCGTATCCAGACCTAAAACATAGAGTAGGCCTAGCTGTAGCAACTCATGCACCGCCACGTTCTGAACATGATGTCGCCATTGTCGAGCAGGCACCTGACTCAGAGTCACTGTAACTTCCTTAGTTTCCCTGTTACCTGCTATTCCAGCTCAACATAATCGAGGTACAGTTCAATTTGACCCAAATCCTTTTATTATTTTTTAGATTTTTAAATTTACGAATTTCCATACAATGCGAGATTGAAATGACGTCATACTTGTTATCAAGGGGAACCTATGCATGTTTTCTGACAAAATATGACCCCCTTTTTCCACCATTGCCATTTGCCAAAACCAATATCGAGTTAGTTACATGTATTTCTGCACATTTGGGAATTTGCCTAAATCTAATACATGTGTATCCGTCGTGGTTTAAACCAGAATTACAAACTTGCTTTCAAAAACCAAGACCCTGCATAATAGTCTGTAAACTATCCATCTATCCACTGGTCACCTTCACATAGTAATAATTTGGGATTTCCCACGTTTGTTATGTTTTCTACGGTGATCTAGTAATGCCATTTTTATACAATTTTCAAAGAAAATATCGCGGTTTGTTAAAAAAAAAAAAAAAAATCGTCCCATTACATGTACATGTAAACATTCAATTTCCTTAGATATACATGTACATAGAATTTATTTTTAAAAAAATTGAATTAATCGAATAATTAAACGTTTAACAATTTTTTTCTAAACGACTCCCAAAATAATTAAATAAATAAAAAAAAACGAGTTATCTAGACTTATTGATGTGTAATTAATATTAATTCTATTTCTTGGGAATTTCAATTGTAGGACATGTCACACCATTTCCTAGTCGTGTATGGCAGGAATAATCTATATAATTAATGCACTTCAATTTTATTTAGATAGTTCAATGGTTACGGTGTGGTGTTTAGTAAACATTGGTGTTGCCCACATTGACCTGTTGACTGGCCTGAGGAGTAATACAGGGATATCGCCTACCTAGAACTTGTATCTGTTGTATTAAGGATTATGATCTGGGCTGAAATTTTAAATTAAATTTAAAAAAAAAGAAAACTTCATATATTGACAATTTTTTCTTTGGTTTACAGCAATTTAATCACAAATCATCTAAAAACAAAAGAATTATGGCATTAGTCGGGATGTTAGTTATGCAGACTTTTTAAGTTTAATGTACATTTAAAAGCTCAACATATACAAGGTATATTATAAAAATAATAATAATAAATAAATTCCAGATGCTATTTCTCGGTTTCTGTGGACCAGGTTTCATTACAGAACCTTTTCCCTCCATGTACATGTACCTATTCAGTTTTGCAGAGCTATTCAGGAGCTAGCTGTAGCCAGTCTCCTTCAAACCGGTGTATCTCAAAATACAGAAAGCAAAAGTCTTTTTTTTTTTCAATTTCAGGCAACAGGTATCATTTCAGCAGATCTGGTCCCCTCCTTTTGATCATATGATTAATTTTATAGCATATATGTCAGAGAGTATTATGGCTTTTTCTACCGTCAAATGTTATTTATCAGGAATCAGTTTTGTCATCAACTTACATGGTTGACAGAATCCAATCGATTCATTTATTATAAAGAAGTTATGGGCTGGTTTCAAGAGATGTAACTAATGCATCTCAGGATATAAGAAAACCATTATATTACCTATGTTGGATAACATTGTCAGTGTTTTGCCATATTTGTGTTCTGATTTTGAAGCGGCTTTATTTAAGTCTGCTTTTACATGATTTTGAAGCTGCTTTATTTAAGTTTGCTTTTACATGATTTTGAAGCGGCTTTATTTAAGCCTGCTTTTACATGAGCTTTCTTTGCATTACTATTAAAGAGTGAGTAAAATAGTGGCTTTGGGTATCAAGCATATAATTGTCTCTTGTGATACCATTCAAGTTTTTGTTACAACATTTTAGACTGGCCAAACTGGTTCGGGGACATGTTTGCATGTTGAAAAATATTACAATGTGATTGTTTCAATCTTTGCAGATTTTTGCTGTATTATGTACAAATATTAAATTGGCGTCTCAATTTTCACATTTAAACTCAAAACCCTTATCCCAATATCAGTTTCCGTCCATCTTAAGGTATTCAATGTATAATGAAGGAATTTTCGACGATTTTAGATAAAGATAAAAGTGAAATGAACCAAAATTCGCAAGACTAATAACATGTACAGAGACGGTCATTTTGCACATTGAAAGTTTCTAAGAGTTATCTGGCCTTGATTGAAAAAAAAAAAAATAATTTATCTAAATTTCTTCGGTATAAAGTTCATTTTATATCATATTTTAATAAACAAACAAACGCATATTTTCACCAAGAGATAATACTTGGATTAGTTTGAAATTCAGACTACTTCTTAAAATATCTTACAAAAACATATGCGCTGTCCATAGACTTGAATATTAAAATCAAGGTGCAATTAATTGGTTAGTAATCAACATGTAAATTCCTTATTGGAACATTTTTATTTTACAACATCTTCAAATTATGACTAAAATATTGCCGACTTGGCGTAGAACAATAATAATTATTCAATCAAAATATTTTGCTACCATGATTTAACATATCGGACTATTCACTTCTTAGGTACAAAATATGGTCGTTATACATTGAATAAACTTTAGGCAAAACTTTGCAGTTTTTGAATATTCAGTCAACTGAAGTTAAGACGCACTGATTTTTCACATTGGGGTTGCAACCCACTTGTATACAAAAGTGTTTTCAGATGAAAATATTACGCAGATGGGAAGGTGGCAGTCGGGCGCCAGGGCTGTGTATTGAGCAAAAAATTTAGATACGATACGATACAATAATTTATTTTTTTTTCTTAAGATATATGCGATATATTGGATTCTATAACAAGTCAATCATAAAAGGCTTATAAATCATTTAACGTATGAATTTCAAAAAAATTAAGTGTTTCATTGTCATTACAACTTACACCTCAAATTAAAACTTTTAATGACTATCAAATCAAGACTTTTAATGACTGTAAAATCAACATTTTAAATTAAAATTGTCTATGCTTTAGTAATAATTCTAAACACTGTGTTATTGCCTTAAAAAATTGAATGATTATTGAACAGATTTAATTCAAAAAAGTGAAATATGATCTTTGGTGATTGAAGTTCCCGTCTTTTTAACAGAATTAGAAGAAAAAATGCCTGTCCGATACGTATTGGAAGTTAATTTTCAATACGATATGTTTCTTGCATATTGATACGTATCGATAAATTGATAAAACCCTACAGTCAGCAGCCTACAAATCTTACATAAGACCATTGTCGTAAATTTACCTTCTGTTTATATATTGTTTTATATTATGACACAACGTTGCAATTCAAATATTGCTTTGACATTTACTGAGTATTCCCACAAACTTTTATTACATATATGGTCACATATTTTGCCTCAAAATAATTGATAAATTGCCTTGCAAATGCAGAATGACAGAAGTGTAGACATAGGATTAATAGTGCATGTGCTACATTTGTGGTAACTGGTAAGTAAGTTTAAGGGTCGTGGTGCATCAATCAGTTATCCACATATTAGGACGCATTGCAAGGGAGATAATGGAGTTCAATTTTCAGATTTGGGAAACAGAATTTTTATTTGTACTTTGAGAAACTATATCAATTGTGTAATTTTGTTTTGTGAACATTTCTGCGATGCTTGTCATGAGCCCCATTGTGTGCGAGTTGCACATTTATCATTTTCAATGCAATTTGCATTTATTTTAAAATTTCAATCTTAAGGCGCAATTTGTGCCTTTCACTTACCAATTTGGTTATTTGGTGCAATTTGTACCTAATTTGTGCACGATTTGTGCTTTTATTGTTGATCTGGGCGGCAAAATCGCCGCCCCAATTTTAGTTTGAGACGGATGGGTCATGCGACTATGTCCCTTGACCCATTTGGCTTAATACATATATTTTGGTGCGATTTGTACCTAATTTGTGCACGATTTGTGCTGTTGTTACTTTGGGCCGCAAAATTGCCGCCCCAATTTTAGTTTGTGGCGGATGGGTCACGTGACTTTGTCCCTTGACCCATTTGGCATAATTTTGCAAAGAATGCTGTCTCCGGGGGGTACTGTTTTTTCCAGACTCCTTGGATCAAGGTGGTATTTCTCTTGCTCATCATCTATATTCATTTACCTATGCTGCCATATAATCATAATGATCGGCGCATACATTGTGTTATATCTAATTTATTATTAAATGGCCATGACAAGCACGCCAAAACAAATAAAGTCTTCTTTTTATTGACTGTATTTTCAGACTTCTTAAACCTTTTACTGGGGTTAATCTGATCAAGTTTGTTTCTGTTATTGTCTTAGTCCAATGTCACGAAATAATGGGGTTTATCCAATATAGATAAACCTGGTTATTTCGTGCAGCTTAATGTTTTATATGCAAAGATAGATAACTCTTAGTTTCTTAACATTGAACGTCATAAATCATCGGGCTCGGTGCTTAAAAATCTTGTATGCGCATGTCTTCTAGAATATTCCTTTCGAATCTGTAAATTGAACGAAGCAGACGCAAAGATTTTTTAAAACCCACCCACCCTCCCCTTAATTTTATATTTTATCCCCCTTTAGCACCTCTGCCATTTTTTCTAATGCATTTTCATTATAACGGTTTTTTCCGGTTGTTTTTTCGTTTTCTTTTAATTTCTCGTTTCAGCGTCATGGCATGGATCGAATCTTGAATAGGATCCACCAGCTTGTTGATGTGCTTTGCGGACCTTCGATGTTGATGTGCTTTGCGGACCTTCGATGTTCCAGTTGTGTGTGGCTATTGACTTTGTTAGGCATAATTTTGCAAAGAATGCTGTCTCCGGGGGGTACTGTTTTTTCCAGACTCCTTGGATCAAGGTGGTATTTCTCTTGCTCATCATCTATATTCATTTACCTATGCTGCCATATAATCATAATGATCGGCGCATACATTGTGTTATATCTAATTTATTATTAAATGGCCATGACAAGCACGCCAAAACAAATAAAGTCTTCTTTTTATTGACTGTATTTTCAGACTTCTTAAACCTTTTACTGGGGTTAATCTGATCAAGTTTGTTTCTGTTATTGTCTTAGTCCAATGTCACGAAATAACGAACAGTATTCAAGCTTACAGTACAAATCAGGAGCAGAGCAAACACGGACCTCTTAAACATCAGAGGTGGGATCAGGTAAGCATACACTCGTGCTTTACCAATGGAAAACGAAAGCATATTGAAAATCATCAATCGTTATTTTAATCTATTACCGTATGACTAAATATTTACTTCTACTCCCATAATGCCAAAGGAATACAATATAAAATGATCTCAAAAGCAGTATATGACAGAACTATTCACTTTTATTATCAAAATTATTCTCAAAGATGGGTTTAGTGTTTCATTATGAGATCAAGAAAAATCGAGTTAGCGACTGTAGAATTCTCCCATACTTTAACATTTTATTACAAGATGGTTAATGGTTCCAATATTGATACAAGGTACTTGAGACACGAAGGGGCTTTGTAGATCTAATCTCTAAAATCTGTCAACAGTGACAAGAGATGCAATTTTTTAGACAGGTGCGTGCTCATTAAATGTAGATTCCATTTAATTTTTGAGTGGACCTAAAACATTTTCTTCTAATACGTCAGAATGAATATATGAATGATGATAAAGCTACTCGCATACGTCACGTTTGGATTGTTTCAGAGACCACCAACCAAACACTTATAATATCTTTAAAAAGGAATTCTAAAAATCTAAGTTTAAGACAGTCGTTGAATAAACCTTAAACACATGTTTGAAATATATTTTATAAAGATACCGCATTACAATTTATTTGACACATCTGTCCCTTATTTGTCTATTTTACTAGAAAAAGACGTTAATGGGATATATAACCTAACCACAAAACTTTAAGATAAAATGATGAGTCTAACTTTTCTATCATCAACGTCCCTTATTTATGCGATATAACATCATCACCTACATGCAGTCTCA
>NW_026935794.1:0-6704 GCF_032062105.1 Saccostrea cuccullata | reverse complement strand
AAATCATCTGGTAAAACAAATATGGGATTGGTGTCAAGTAAATCAAATCTCCCTAATAGCAGAATTTATTCCCGGATCTCTGAACACAAAAGCAGACTTGGGAGTCAAGAAATCAGCAAGATTCAGGGGATTGGATGTTAGACAAACCAATTTTAAATCAAATTATGAACCTTCTAGGTGGTGCAAAGTAGACCTTTTTGCCTCTCGTCTAAATCATCAACTTCCTCAATATTACAGTTGGAAAGCAGACCCAGGGGCTAAGGGATCAATGCTTTTCTACATTCTTGGAAGGGAATGAAAGCTTACATATTTCCCCCCTTCAGTCAGATAAGCAAATGTTTAGGGAAGATAAGGGAGGAACAGATAGAATCAGTAGTACTGATAGCACCAGTTTGGCAAGCTCAACCCTGGTATCCTCTTCTGTTAGAAGTGTTGATTCACAACCCAGTCCTTCTTCCACCATATCCCAATCTGTTAACATCTCCAACAGGCTTACCTCAATCTCTTAAATCAGACAAATCCCTTCATCTAGCTGCATGGATGGTTTCGGGGAACACACACAAACAAGGTCTCTTTCTAGAGAAGCTGCCTCTTTACACTCCCTAGCATGGAGACCAGGAACTAGAGCACCTCACAAAAGTGCCTGGGGAAAGTGGGTTGGCTGGTGTGGTTCAAAATCATTTGATCCAATTCACTCCCCTCTGGAACCTATTCTAGAGTTTTTAACTGTTTTGTACAATGAGAACAAACAGTACAGGACAATCAATACCTGCAATTTCCAAAAACCATGCCCTTGTAGAGGGTCAACGTGTAGGACAACATCCTTTAATTGTTACTCATATGAGAACTATTTTCAATATGAGAACTCCAAAACCAAGATATCAAGAATCTCGGGATGTAGACATTTTACTCAGGTTTATTGATAACTTAGTTGATAACAAAAACCTTTGTCTGAAAAAGTTATCTTGTAAATTAGTGGCATTACTTGCTCTGACCTCAGCGGCAGAGCCTCAGAACTAAACCAGTTGAATGTGAATTTCATGATTATTCTGGTGATTGCATTTCATTTAAATTGTCTAAACCTACAAAGACTTGCAAGCCAGGGAATCCTTTACATTCTATTGTATTCAATGCTTTTGAGACGGACACTTTATGTGTGGTAGAATGTATTAGATCTTATATAGAAAGAACAGTTGATTTTAGAGATGTTTCTGACAACGTTGACAGACCCTGGTTGTTACTGAGTTATGTTAAACCATATCACCCAGTGACAACTAGTTCTATTTCTAGATGGCTAAAAACCATAATGGCTGAAGGTGGTATTAACACTGACCATTTTAAAGCTCATTCCACTAGGTCAGCTTCAGTATCAAAAGCTTATTTGGCAGGAGTTTCCATTTCAGAAATTATGCAACAAGCTCACTGGGCTAAGGAAAGTACCTTTGCCAGGTTTTATTGTAAACCAGTACACAAGTCGAGCTTTCAAAATTCAGTATTGAAAAGGTAATAATAAGGGCTTTAAACAGGTCGGAGAGAATACTCGAAATTGGGTATTATCCGTGAAATCGTGTATAATACTCGATATTAGGGTATCGTTGAATCCGCGAAATCAGGTATAGGAGGTGTAAACACCTAATAAAACTTAAAGAATGGGATGGCGCATGTTACCGAGTTAACTTTCATCTAGATACACATGTTTTCTAAAGGTATCATTAGCCAAGTAGGAATTTGGGCGTCAAGATTAATGCGCTCGGGACAACAAATACCCTTGGAGCTCAGTACATTTCATGATCTGCACACAAAAAGGCGTTCGATTTGCTTTATATTTTACCTTCTGTTGAAAGTATATGCATCTTCCTAATGTTCATTCCCAACACAACAGAATTGTAAAGTATCAGAATTCGGGAATTTATAATAATTCCACATCAACACGACAAACATGAACAATTTGTAAATAAATCAAATTATACGGAAACACATTTCACACACCAGATATGATGCCATGTAACAAGGGATTGTCTATCGTATCTAATTATGCGTCATTAATTACTTTCACATTCATCTTGTGCATAAAATCAAATTTATTTTTGAATGTATAAATAATGTAATGATAAAAATGTCTAAAATTTCAGCTAAAAGAACCCTCTTTCTCTTTTTTTAAAAAATCTTTTCTTTTTTATTTATCATTCAAACATATTTGCAGAATATGTCTTCAAAATTTTAGCAGAGACAGTGATAGTTTCAGGAATACAGTTTATGAGAGAACATAACTGCTGATCGTTTGATTTCGCTAAGTCATCAATATTTTACCATTTCCTGGCGACTTCAAAAGGGGGGGGGGGGGTAAAGGCTTCTTGTTCACCTCTGACAAAACAACCTCTACTGTGTTCTACATGTGTCTAAGAGACCTCTCTTTGAATGTCACGGTCGGTTAAACTCGGTCAAATATTTTTAATCGTAGGGAAGGGGGGGGGGGGTTAGGTTCGAACTTTAGTACCTAAATTTTTCTCCAAACACCAAAACTTTACCCATTTTTAGCCTATACTGCGAGGTGTGTGTGGAAAGTGGGGGGGGGGGGCTTAACCTATGTAACAAGGTTCAATGTCTATACTAAGTATATATTGAGAAAAAAAGTGGGGGGGGGGGGGGCTAAGCCCCCCTAGCCCCCCCCCCTGGTTACGACCAAGAAAGGAAGGAAGTGGCTACGATTTTTATGAAATTTTAATGTCCGATGAGGAATTTTATTCCCAAAAAGTAAGACAAGAGTTTCCAAGGCAATTGAACACTCCATTATTTCAGATTGTTCATTAACATGTTCATAAACGTAAAAACTATAAGAAATGTGAAAACTTGACTATGTAATTCATAAATCAATATGACTGTACCTTGATCTATATTGAAAAATTCAATGTATATTAACTTCATGAAAAGATGTACACATTTGACTTTTATTTATACCCCCCCCCCCCAACAAAAAAAAAAACACAAAAATCCTGTTCATATGACTTCTCGCTCTCAATTTTCACACAAATGCATAAAGTAAAGGTAAAATAGTATATTTTGTATCGATTAAAATGCAACCAAAAAATTTACGGTGTCTTTGAAATAAAAATTTCATGCTAAATTGACATAAAAAAAGATACTCAGCTTCGATTAGCTATTTTCAAACTGTTTTCCAGTGGGTATTTATTTCATCTTATTTTATTTTCTTCTTTATAATAATGTTGGTATTCTATAATGGCAGAGATATACAATTATGACTCGCATATACTGTACTCTTTAACTGTTAGGAGTAATTTATATTTCACGAGAAAGGGACGCCATACATTTTTCAGTAAAAATACATAACACGGCGTTAGTCGTTTAATTTCTTTAAAATTTCACGTTTTGTGAATAGTGCACAAATTAGAAAATTAAGTATATGGAATACTTTAGTGGGAAATAAAGACAAACGAAGTGTAGTTATTTGTTTTAAGAAATTATATTGAAAAATAATAACGCCATTGTGTCCTCTTTGTTACCCCAGGAGTGTTTGTCGTGTGATTTTAAACTTATTTGAGAACCGTATGAAATAGGCTTAATAAAAATAAATCCACAAGATACTGATGTACAAGTAACAGTTACTGGCATAATGCGCCGTTGCTTTATTCTTTAGTTTTTATAGAAAGTTGCACGGAATACCCGATTTCGCGGATTCAACGATACCCTAATATCGAGTATTATACGCGATTTCACGGATAATACCCGATTTCGAGTATTCTCTCCGACCTGTTAAAAGAACACTAAGTATCTTATCGAAGGTTATGAAATGAAATTGTAGATTTCATTAGCACACGTAGTGTGTCCAATGGAATCCTAATTTCATGAGTAACCTGAGATAAGATATGAAAGTGTTCCCATCCACCCTTCCCGTTACCTTTTGTTTTATATGGCATTGGTTATATCATTGTCTGATAATAACTCATCACTATCTGATATTTTTCAGATCATAAGAAGACTGGACAATAAAGAAAGAAGAGATTCTTTGTTGATAACTATTGTGAATTGAATAAATCAATCTAAGAGTTTACTTCATTTTAGTTTTTCCTTACAATGTAAGGTTTCGGTGTACTCCCTCACCAATTCGAAGAATGAGTAAATTTTCTATAGGGAGTCTTTTTATATGGCTATTCATAGTGTCACCTAACGGCAAGTCAAGCGGAGAGAACACTTTCATATCTTATCTCAGGTTATTCATGAAATTAGGATTCCATTGCACACACTACGTGTGCTTATGAAATCTACAATTCTCAAGCACCATGCCAATTTTTCATTTTTATATATTTGTCTCACTGACGCTTAATGCTTCATACTTACGTGTGAAGTTGCTTATTCATCTAAACATGCTTACGCATGTTTCCTCTATTATCTTACTAACTTGTCATATTCTTCAAACTAATATATGATTTATATTTGTCTATACATGCTGACCCATGTTTCTCAAATGACATTACATGTTTCATATTTACATATGAAATCGTCATGCTCATCTAAACATGCTGACGCATGTTTTTTCATGTCTAAATATGCTGACGCATGTTTTTCATCTCTATTATCTTTTTCAAATTACTTTACATGTTTCATATTTACATATGAAATCGTCATACTCATCTAAACATGCTGATGCATGTTTTTCATGTCTAAACATTTTTCATCTCTAATATCCTTCTCAAATGACATTACATTTTTCATATTTTCATATGAAAATGTCATACTCATCTAAACATGCTGACGCATGTTTTTCATCTTTTACGGCCAAGGCCAATTTGTTACAAATTGTTGAAAAATTTTTGTATCTCATCCCCCCAAGTTTTTTAAGGTTGTATGTATTATTTACAAAGGGGGATAACTTTGAGAAAATTTTCTTTTGTATTTCATCCCCCTAGAGAATTGTTACTATTAAGGGGGGATATTTTTTATAAAATGTACTCCGTTTTTTATCCCCCATGATTCAACTTGTTTTTTAAGGGGGATGACTCATATTTTAGTTGTAATTGCAGAACAGTTGTATGTCCCCAGTTTTCCAATCTGAATGTTTTAAATTGTAGTGTGTAGATACCTATAACGGGTATTTTTTACGTGCTGCTAATATTTACTAATTTTTACGTGTTTTATAAATCCGTAAAATTTCACAGAAGTAAAAAATCGACGTGCGTAAATTTTCAACATTGTATGTATTAGAGTAATGCTAATTGTCACTTAACTCGGTCCCTGGAGGCTATATAATTAGTACTGTTGTATTTTTGAGTACTATTATGTCACATGCTCTAGCAGATCTTTAAGGATTTAGATGTATAACAAAGCACTTCCGGTAAAAGTTCCGATGTTAACCGATGTGGCGTCGATCTCGGCAATTCTCGGAATAGCTCTGGTTCTCTGCCCTTGATTCCAGTCTTTGTCGCTAGGAAATCGGAAGTCATGAATTATCGTTACTTAGACAAGAGTTATGGTCCGTAGTAATGGCTGTGCCCAGGGATAAGTTCGGGCGATTTAAAGGGAAAAGGATTTCCAAAGCGTCAAGAGGGATTCGTTCCGTTTCATTGGACCATAATTACGAATCCGGTCACACCTGTGAAAACAATCCATGCGAAGACCCGAATTGCCCCCTTTTTAGAAACATAAAACTAGGTAAATACGCAGAGAGAGAGAGTTGGAGGGAAGGTCGACGGATTGTTGAACTTGGAGTTCTTTTAGAGAGTTTTAAGTGTTGTCAGTTCTGTAAGCTGGGACCAGTGCCATTAACACACCTAAACGTTGTTGGGGAGTTGAGGAAAGGATTAGGTGGCTTTCTGTACATGAAGTGTTTGAATGTTGACTGTGGAGGGGTGAACTTGGTTCCATATGGAAAAACCCATAGACTTAAGAAAACAGGGATGCCCTGTTTTGCCATCAATACTAAGCTGGGCACAGATATGTGAATGGTGTTTTTTAGAAATAACATCATTATACCCGCACTTTCTAAAGAAAGTTCGGGTATATTGTTGTTACTCATGTCCGTCCGTCCGTCCGTCTGTCACACTTTTCTTCCCTGAACTCCTCCTACATTTTTCACAGTAGCCTAATCATCTTTTGGGAGATGGTTGGGGGTGCCATGTAGATGTGCAGTAAGGTTTCCGAATTTTGATTTTGCCCCAGGGGATCAAATGGGGGTCGAAAAATGACGTTTTTTATGCAAAAAGCCCCTTCTTCCCTGAACTCCTCTTACATTTTATTCAGCAGCCTAATCATCTTTTGAGAGATGGTTGGTGGTGTCATGAAGATGTGCAGTAAGGTTTCGGAATTTTGATTTTGCCCCGGGGGGTCAAATGGAGGTTGAAAAATGACGTTTTTTATGCAAAAAGCCCCATCTTCCCTGAACTCCTCTTACATTTTATTCAGCAGCCTAATCATCTTTTGGGAGATCGTTGGTGGTGTCATGTAGATGTGCAGTAAGGTTTTGGAATTCTGATTTTATCCGTGGGGGTCAAATTGGTGTTGAAAAATGACGTTTTTTATGCTAAAAGCTCCTTCTTCCCCAAACTCCGCTTACATTCAACTCAGCAGCCTAATCATCCTTTGGGAGATGGTTGGTTGGGTCATGTAGATGTGCAGTAAGGGTTCAAAATTTTGATTTTGCCCCAGGGGGTCAAATGGGGGTCGAAAAATGACGTTTTTTATGCTAAAAG
>NW_026935793.1:0-6636 GCF_032062105.1 Saccostrea cuccullata | reverse complement strand
ATTAAAATTGATAACCTTACTTGACATAATAATCATAAACACGCAAATTGATTTTGCTTGGCTTGACAACAGCTTTTTAATTCTGTATTTTGTTTCAGCATTTCCAGCTTTACCATATACATTATATTTGTAACATGTTAATATAAGCTATTAAATCGCACGTTTATCTTATTTATGATTTCAAGAGTTAGACCAAAACATTTTGAACAATAAGTCGTGCTAACAAATTGAAATTTTATGAAGATTAAGATTAGGAACCCGATTAGAATTTTGATAAAGTACGTAAGCTGTGAAGGAGAGATGTTGTGTTCTAATGACGTGCATCTATAAACAGCCTCTTTGGCATTGTGTTTTTGATACGATTGAAATAGATGACAAAAATGATTTAAAGGTAATCTTTGTTAATTAAATTCCTAATGTTATCCATATCTAGGGGAAAATAGATACAAAGTGATTTTTGGAGTGGGGTTTTAATCGGCTAAAATAAAGAAAATTCAATATAAATAATATAAACCATTGATTCTTTAATAGGCCAGAACAGATTGTCCCCAAAGGGTTTGACCAATCGATAGGAAATGCTTTGTTTTGTACATAGGCAATTTAGCCATATATGATCCGCATCTGCATTGCCTTTCATATGAAGATCATATGCGGATCATATGAGAATCATATGGATATGCAATCATATGAGAATCATATGAATACACATATTTATATCGTATGATTGTATTTACATATGATTCTCATATGAAAGACCCTGAATATGAGAATCATATGCATATTTTGACAGTTGTCATATGAGAATCATATGAAACTGATCATATGGGAATCATATGAAACCATATTCACTAATTTTCTCTTGTTATATTCAAGTAACAATCATATGAATATTTTGATAGTGATCATATGAGAATCATATGAAACAGCGTTGTTGCAATCACTATTGAAATAACGACCACTATTGAAAAAATTATATCAATAGTGGTTGAGAGTGTATTTCAATAGCAAACATTGTTAGTAACCACTGTTTAAATACGACCACTATTGAAATAATTATATCAATAGTGGTTGAGATTCATTTCAATAACAAAAAACATAGTTAGTAACCACTATTGAAATAATGTTCACTTTTGAAACAAAGATTTTGAAACAGGATAAAATTATGGTTTTAGTTTTGAAGTTTTATCAGCAACTATCAAAATAATTATTTGAATCACTTTTGAAATTATTATTACTTAAATAACTATCTAAATCTTCATTTAAGTACAGATGATACAAACAAAATATGGATGCCTGGATTGGTATATTTCTTGGTCTGATTTCATTGAAATTGATGCAAATAAAAATTACTATAATATAAAGAAATTGTAATCCTTCTTTAATGTTCAAAATTCTGCCTCACAAAAACCATCCTTAATAATTTATATACTTTAATTATTTATCTATATATTTTTTTCCCAAAATCCAATATTTTGTGAAATTTTGGATAAAAACAAAATACGCGGTGAAACTTTTCTTTCAATACTGGTCGTATTACAATAGTGGTTGAAACATATGGTCATCATATTGAAATACACTCTGCCCCTCTAATAAATAATTATTTCAATAGTGGTCGTATTTCAGTAGTGGTTACTAACTATATTTGCTATTGAATTGCACTCTCAACGAATATTGATATAATTATTTCAATAGTGGTCGTATTTCAGTAGTGGTTACTAACTATATTTGCTATTGAAATGCACTCCCAACCACTATTGATATAATTATTTCAATATTGGTCGTATTTCAGTAGTGGTTACTAACTATATTCGCTATTGAAATGCACTCTCAACCACTATTGATATAATTATTTCCATAGTGGTTGTTATTTCAATAGTGGTTGCAACACAGCGTTTAGTAATTTGCCCTTGGTATATGCAAGTATAATTGCAATTTCAAAAGAATTTTAAAGTTCTACTCTTTTTGACACCCTTTCCCTTATAAAAAAAAACTTTCACAATTTTTAATGCATAATGCATTTCCCAGACAACATTGATAAAGAATAAATTGATTTGCTTTTTATTTCAAATTTTTCTGGGTTTGGTTTATTACTTGAGTAGAATCAAAATAGTTCCGTATTTTTTTCCGGACCGGTTTTGACTTTTACCGGATGAAAGTGTACGTCATGTTTGACGTCACTGCTGCAGCGGAAGTGCTGGGTGTTGGAAAAAGTAAGTTATCTCCTAACAATTTTTTATAAAGACCTTTAATTCATATTGTTTAAATATCTTTTCATTAAGGTTACAGGTTCGTATGAACTTATTTCTATAATACTCTCTTCACTTGTAATTGTTAAATTAATGCATTTCGCAAACATACATAATTTTACTTGTTAGTGATCTGTAAGTAATTAAGGTCTTCCGTTTCCAACGGAAATCCTTCTACTGATTCTGTTGGTAAAGATTATCATTCTTTTTTTTTCTTCTACTTCCTAGACGCCAACTTTGAAGCCTCATATCTCACTCATTTCTCAATTGATTTCGCTCAAAAGTTTTAGAGGTACTAGGAGTTACTAAACTCTTTCAGAATATTCTCTAAAATTTTAAAAAGTCTGTGTGAATATTATTTTGTTTTCCAGGTTCAATATACAGTCAGCTTCTCATAAGAAAAAATCCAAAGATCGAAGGCTTGCTTCATAGTTAAGGTAACTAAACACTGTTTAATAGACATTGTTATGTTCTTCCTAACAAAGTTTTGGATATCCTCGAATCACAGTCTCTTTTACTGCCTATCTACTTGTCTGTAGTTTTTTTTTTGTCCACAAGTAATATATTTGTGTCAGAATCTTCTTAATGTTTGGCAATTTGAATTGATATATACTATTTGAACATTCCAAATTCAATTGTCAAAGTAAAAACAAAATTACTTTTCATGATTTTAATATGAAGCATATCTTACAATAGTGTAATTGTCTTGCAAAATTCAATTGTCAAAATTTAAAACAAAAATGTTTTTTTTATAATTTCATTATGAGGCATATCTTCCAACAGTGTAATTGTCTTGCATATTACATTATAGGATTCCACAAAACACCTAGTATACATGTAACATAATTATATTACATTAGTTTTATCTCGTATCATATCTGTGTCGGTGAATTGGGAATACATTTGTTTGCTGATGATAAGCTACTTTAATATAACTTGTAGAGTTGATTTTGTAATTTAATAATCATTTTATATTCTTATTTTTGAAATTTTGTAGAGACTATTCTGTGCCACAAATAAATTGTTCAGGAAGGGGAGAACTGGTGGATTTCCATTTTTGGTACAGTTCAAAGAGATTTTCAAAATGGTCAGATCAGAGGGAGGACAACTGAAAATATTGAAAGATACAGAAGGAAAAGAGAACAAGGAAACATGGAATAATTATGAAATGGGGAGGATGTACACAATCTTGTCTGAATTTGACCTGTAAAGATTTCCCATTCTTATTTGTATGCTGGAATATGAAATAACTTGATTTTTCATAAATACATGACAAATGTTATTGCTGATATTGATGACTTGCCAGATATCTACCACCTTGACAGGCATATCAGTACCTGTTATATGGAATGTTTAACTATAGGGTGTCAACTTGCATAATATGATACCAAAGATTTCTGTGTTCTTTACAAGCTTTTTCTTGTTTTATCTGATCCCTATCTTGTTTTTTTTTTTTTGCCTTGCGTCATGTGATTAAATAATTGCAATTTTCAATTGCATTACTTTGTTGTTTTAAAGATCAATACTACCCGAAATAAATAATTATTGTAGATAATACTGTATAATAATGTTAAATGTACCAATCACTTAACGAGGGAATTTCTGTAGCATTGAAACACCTTAGAAAATAGTGCTGCCATCATGCAGGAAGGTGACAAGTATTTTATTATTTTGAAGTCAATTCCATTTGAGTAAAATATAATTTATTGATAGATTTATTTTAAAATACATGCGTAAGGCATATATATAATTCACAGTGGACAATTTTTAATTAAGTATTGTGAGGTGGAGTAAACAAAGTATTTATAATTTGAAATAAATGAAATAGATGTTGTGTAAATTTTGCATCATAATAATAGAAAAAAATAGATGATTGTCAAATTCAAAGAGAACATGGCATTAGAAATGAGAACTTAAATCAAAAGGAGTTCATTAAATGCCTTTACTCTTTCCTGATTATGAGCACATGGCAGGTGCGACTGATCGGCAGGGGATGCTCACTTCTCAACCTGATCCCTGAACCAATGTCTTGGAGGTCCGTGTTTGCACTGCTCCTATTTTGTATTGTTTTATGGACGTTTGATCTTGAATACTTTTCTTTACCTACAACATTTAAAAGAATAGAAAGTAAAATTACCACCATAGGATCCCGTGGTCCTGATTATATATCAAATATTAAATACAATATAATCAGGACCACGGGATCCTATGGTGGTAAATATGTCCTTATCTTTAAGTTAATTACGTCAAGGATATTTGTTTGCTTTATCATGATACAAAAAGTTACGTAAGAATTAGATATTATACACTAAACAAACTTCTAAGTGTTCACTTTAATAAATGCATTTAATTAAAACTACTTTATAGAATGGTATGATATTTTCAAATAATAACAACAAATGAGTCTTCTCAACCATTGTAGAAAGAAAATGAAATATCACCGATAAAAAACAATGTTCCGTGACGAATTCGAAGCTTTAAAAAATTAAATCTGCACTTTGCGGCACGAAGGACAAGATAGGGTAACATCCGAATCTGGCCCCTTATTTGATATAAAAATCAGAACAATGGTAGAATTGTGATTGTTTGTAGTTCAGAAGTTAAAATGATCCTAACTTTAATACAAGCACTAATTTTGATTCAAAGCTTTCATGGAAGCCACTAGAGGGCGCAGAAATACGGCATTTTCTAGAATTTCCTTAATTCTGGTGGAATTTCATCATATTTGGGATATATTTCTCTACGGAAAACATAGAGCACAAGCTTGCCTATCTGAGATTTTTACACATAAACTGCATCTGATATTAGTGTATAAAATATATAAATTTGGTAGATAGGCAAGCGTGTGCTCTATGTTTTCCGAAAGATAATGTCATGTGAAATTGATAAAAATTTGCATAAAAATGAGAAATTACGGAAATTGACCTATTTCCTGACCTCACTTTGGCCCCTGTATATTCTAAATTATAAAATCAATACTCTTTTTGTGACAGGGGTGACAACAGGTTTTTTAATGATAAACTGTTGGATCATTCTGAAAGACAGCCAAACTTGGGGGCCAAATACTGCTCATACCCTATCTTGTCCTTTGTGTAATTAGCATCTTTTTGTGATCATTATCAAATTATATCAACTGGTTTCACTAAAAAACACAAAACATTGGCAAAATGACCTTTGAGATAGAAGGAAGAGTTATTTGAATGTTGATATCTGGACTATTCTTGCACCATGTTTTATTCACTTTTATTTTAGTATTTAATTGTCCTTGATATTACTTTTAAAAATTAACAACCAGTGACAAAACCCATTTAAACATATTTTTATATAGGCTGTGTGTCATTTTTCATCGCCAATTTATCACAATTTGAAACTTTTTGACAAAATTTAACCAAACCGGAAGTGACCTTGATCTTCGTTTGAGGCCAAAATTTCGCATCACACCAGGTTAAAAGAGTGTTAAATTGTCCTGAAACAATCTTAGAAACATGAAAACAAACAATTTCAATCGTATGCAAATGACAAGGAATCAGTGCTTGTAACAGTGTTATATCAACTCAATTAGTCTGAATCATCCTTAAAGCGGTGCACTTTTGTGATAAACACTCAAGGATATTGACCAAAAGGCATCTGTGATTTGATGCACTGTCAAACTCCCGCTTCTGAATCCCATAGGACATATTTTTGGATTTTTATAAAAAATATCAAAGCCCCCTCCCCTTTTGCACAATTTTAACGGTTTGGAAAGGTCTATGCAGTAGGTGTGGCAGCAGATGGGTCAATCTCCTATTCAGGGGTTCATGGTATCCAACAGTAAAGGATGTCTTGTAGTAATTAGAGTGAGTGGTGGTCTAACTCCATAAAGATTATCTTGTGTGAATTTTCAATTTGTGGGTACATCATATCCTTGACACTTTGCTTAAAATTCTGGTGAGATACTTACATGAAATTTACGCAACATTGAACTGAAACATGCAATCATTAACCTTGAATTAAGAATTTTTTATTGTATTCATTTGTTCTTTATAACTAAAAAATTGTATGGTGAACACTTAGAAGTTTGGTTCAGTGTAGAAATACTGACATTCGTTGATATTTCATTTCTTCGAGAGGGGAAGGAAAATAAATATAACTCATACTGAAAAACAAACAGTATCCTCCCAAAGGTGAATCTTATCTTTTTTGTTCCGTATTATCTAACAGCAAGTGGTTTGTAATTTTACAGGTGTCAGTGTGGTAAGCCATGAATGATATTCATTTTTCAACAAGTTCTATTCACAAAGCAAACAGTATCGTCAACAAGTGGAGATGTTTCTGTGTGTTGAAGGATCTCTGTGGTATTACAAAATCATCAGACATATCTTTTAAAAGTTGATTCTTTTTTTCTTTCGTG
>NW_026935792.1:0-2500 GCF_032062105.1 Saccostrea cuccullata | reverse complement strand
CATATATAAAGCAAGCATAATACCCCCTTCAAATAAGCAGCACAGTATTACATCAGACTGATAGTCTCACTATCAAACATGGTGAATTTCTTAATCACTAAGGGCCTCCGGGGGAGAAAATAAGAATCCCCCCCAGGGCCTCACAGAAATGTAGGCGGGACAAATTTTTTTCCTTTTCCCCCGGGGGTTTATCCTACAGTCAAGGGGAGCCATCTCCCGTACCGGGGCAAAAAAAAGAATCAAAGAAATTTATATATTTCAATTTAAATTTTTAAAAATTTTTACTTTAATCTTGTAAAAAGAGGGTTTTTTTTTTTGGAAACGGGATTGTTTTACTAATTAAAATTGTATTCGGGTTATGATTTTTTTTCTTTTAAAAATCAAAATAAAGGGGAAAAAAAGATTTTCCTTTCACTAAATATTTTAAAAGGGTTAAAATACTTTTATTTCTTTTTTAAAATTTCCTTAGGGAAAAATTTTCCCAAATCTGATAAAAAATTTAAAATTTCTTTACATTTTTTTAAAGGGAGTTTTTGTAAAATTTTATTAAAAATTAATTCTTTTAATTAATGATTAAAGCATGCCAAGTTGAAAAAATTTACCAATAACATTGTGTTTTAAAAATTATTTTTCAAGTTCAAAGGAGCCCCTTGTTTATGACGTCACTAAAGGGAAAAAACTTACCAGTTTAACATCTCCCATGGTAGAAGCCACATGAAGGAGACCCTCTAAATTACTGAACTCCATCAGATTTCCTGTGTTGTCTGCACCAAAATACCAGTAATCCAAACTTCCTCTGATGAAACATTTTTTTATCAATCATCTTACCCCGGGGGTTCCCCCCTTAGTAGATTTAAAGTACTTCCTATCCAAAATCCATGTTCCATTATAGTCTAGATGAAAAAAAAAAGTATGTTGGCTCCATTTGGTTTTCCTTTTTAAAATCTAAAAGGGAAATTTATACTTTTACAAGAATAAATTTTTTAAAAATTTTTAAATTAGTAAACCATATTGATAGTACATTTAAAAATTTACATGTACTTTTATACTGTATGATTGCCATTTCCTTTTGTAAAAACTTGCAGGCCCCAAATTTTTGTGTTTAAAAACTTAATTGACATAAAAAAGAAAAAAATTCTCCCCAAATTCATTTTTTCTTTTAAAGTTTACATCTAATTCAACAATGACCAAAGCACTTACCCTGGAAACAAAAATGGTTCAAACTTGTTATAAAGCCCCGGTGCTTCACAAAGATGAACTGTATTTAGGTTTTCAATGTTTTGATTTATTAATGGATATGCTGAAAGAATTTCATAAAACTTGCACCATGCTTGAGTACACAGTTCAGGACGGATCACTTGTTTAAAGTTGATTTTACACTGCCAGCAATGTTCATGAATTTTGTGTGTTCATGCCATGAATAAATTTCCTTATCACTCAACTTGTCTTTCACACAGTTTAGTTTCTCCTTCAAACTTGAAAAACTGATGTGTCCATTTTTCCCTTCTTTTTTAAACAATGATGGTAAATGCCACTTGTTAACTTGTTGTATTTAAATTTTTTATAAAAAAAGTTTTTATTTTTTTTTTTGAGCTATCTAATTGGTTTCCCGTTCCCGAAAGTTTCCTTTTCCTCACACGATCCATGGTATTTCCTTTAGCTTAGTCAAAAAGTTCCTGTTCATGAATGAAAAAAGAATATCAGTTAAAAATTGTGCAAATTTAAATAAAATTATGTTTTATGTAAAAAGTGTTTTTATGACAAAAACATAAATCCAAGGGTTTCCAAAGAGCACATGGAAGTTTGGCCCCCTTCGTTAGATTTGACAAAGTAAATATAATAAACTGGAAATAAAAGCTTGAAATTAAATTTTTAAAAATTAAAATTAAAATATAAACATAATTTTTGAATCAAAGATTTTTTTTATTTTTTGACGTTTCAATTCGTCTCAGCATTCATTTTCTACTTTCACTTTTACCGGAGTTATTGAAAAGTGAAAAAATTGTCCTGAAAGATTGTAAGCGAAATTTTCCCGGGCCCGTTAAAAAAATTTTATTTTGTGTTTCCTGGATATCAAATTTATAAGAAAAATGGAAAATGAAGATGTTTTGGAAAATAAGGAAAAGGATGCGGGGGGGGGGGGGGGTCTAATTAGATTTTCAGAGATTTTTATATAACTTTAAAATTATGTTTTTATTTTTATGCACTTTAATTATAAATTTGGAGGTAAATGTAAGTTTTCCCAAAAATTTTCATTACAAAGTTATTAAAAGTGTCTGTGTTAAATTATTTTACAATTTTGTTGAATTAATTAATTTTTCCCCCCAAAACTCTGTTGAGCGATTGGTACAGACCTATCACATGACGGTGACCATGCAAGGTTTTTAATTTTTCGAGGTTTGGTCTTTTTTCCCCCGCTTTTGTACCAACATTTTATTAGGGTTATAGTTTGGGGGGTTTTGGTTTTTTTGCATGGGTTTTGGTTTGTTTTTTTTTTTGT
>NW_026935791.1:0-6565 GCF_032062105.1 Saccostrea cuccullata | reverse complement strand
CTAGTACATAAGTGATATTTATTCACCTCAATATTAATTTTACGCTGTGGTTCTAGTACATAAGTGATATTTATACACCTCAATATTAATTTTACGCTGTGGTTCTAGTACATAAGTGATATTTATACACCTCAATATTAATTTTACGCTGTGCTTCTAGCACATAAGTGATATTTATACACCTCAATATTAATTTTACGCTGTGCCTCTAGTACATAAGTGATATTTATACACCTCAATATTAATTCTACGCTGTGCCTATAGTACATAAACGATATTTATTAACCTCAATATTAATTTTACGCTGTGCCTCTAGTACATAAGTGATATTTATACACCTCAATATTAATTTTACGCTGTGCCTCTAGTACATAAGTGATATTTATACCCCTCAATATTAATTTTACGCTGTGCCTCTAGTACATAAGTGATATTTATACACCTCAATATTAATTTTACGCTGTGGTTCTAGTTCAAAAGTGATATTTATACACCTCAATATTAATTTCACGCTGTGGTTCTAGTTCAGAAGTGATATTTATACACCTCAATATTAATTTTACGCTGTGGTTCTAGTTCAGAAGTGATATTTATACACCTCAATATTAATTTCACGCTGTGCCTATAGTACATAAGTGATATTTATACACCTCAATATTAATTTTACGCTGTGGTTCTAGTACATAAGTGATATTTATACACCTGAATATTAATTTTACGCTGTGCCTCTAGTACATAAGTGATATTTATACCCCTCATTATTAATTTTACGCTGTGCCTCTAGTACATAATTGATATTTATACCCCTCAATATTAATTTTACGCTGTGCCTCTAGTACATAAGTGATATTTATTCACCTCAATATTAATTATACGCTGTGGTTCTAATACATAAGTGATATTTATACACCTCAATATTAATTTTACGCTGTGGTTCTACTACATAAGTGATATTTATTCACCTCAATATTAATTTTACGCTGTGCCTCTAGTACATAAGTGATATTTATACACCTCAATATTAATTTTACGCTGTGCCTCTAGTACATAAGTGATATTTATACACCTCAATATTAATATTACGCTGTGCCTCTAGTACATAAGTGATATTTATACACCTCAATATTAATTTCAAGCTGTGCCTCTTGTACATAAGTGATATTTATACACCTCAATATTAATTTTACGCTGTGCCTCTAGTACATATTTGATATTTATACACCTCAATATTAATTTTTCGCTGTGGTTCTAGTACATAAGTGATATTTATACACCTCAATATTAATTTTACGCTGTGCATATAGTACATAAGTGATATTTATTCACCTCAATATTAATTTTACGCTGTGCCTCTAGTACATAAGTGATATTTATACACCTCAATATTAATTTTACGCTGTGCCTCTAGTACATAAGTGATATTTATACACCTCAATATTAATTTTACGCTGTGCCTCTAGTACATAAGTGATATTTATACACCTCAACATTAATTTTACGCTGTGGTTCTAGTACATAAGTGATATTTATACCCCTCAATATTAATTTTACGCTGTGCCTCTAGTACATAAGTGATATTTATACACCTCAATATTAATTTTTCGCTGTGCCTCTAGTACATAAGTGATATTTATACACCTCAATATTAATTTTACGCTGTGCCTCTAGTACATAAGTGATATTTATACACCTCAATATTAATTTTACGCTGTGGTTCTAGTTCATAAGTGATATTTATACACCTCAATATTAATTTTACGCTGTGCCTCTAGTACATAAGTGATATTTATACCCCTCAATATTAATTTTACGCTGTGGTTCTAGTACATAAGTGATATTTATACACCTCAATATTAATTTTTCGCTGTGCCTCTAGTACATAAGTGATATTTATACCCCTCAATATTAATTTTACGCTGTGCCTCTAGTACATAATTGATATTTATACCCCTCAATATTAATTTTACGCTGTGCCTCTAGTACATAAGTGATATTTATTCACCTCAATATTAATTTTACGCTGTGGTTCTAATACATAAGTGATATTTATACACCTCAATATTAATTTTACGCTGTGGTTCTACTACATAAGTGATATTTATTCACCTCAATATTAATTTTACGCTGTGCCTCTAGTACATAAGTGATATTTATACACCTCAATATTAATTTTACGCTGTGCCTCTAGTACATAAGTGATATTTATACACCTCAATATTAATATTACGCTGTGCCTCTAGTACATAAGTGATATTTATACACCTCAATATTAATTTCAAGCTGTGCCTCTTGTACATAAGTGATATTTATACACCTCAATATTAATTTTACGCTGTGGTTCTAGTTCATAAGTGATATTTATACACCTCAATATTAATTTTACGCTGTGCCTCTAGTATATAAGTGATATTTATACACCTCAATATTAATTTTGCGCTGTGCTTCTAGTACATAAGTGATATTTATACCCCTCAATATTAATTTTACGCTGTGCCTCTAGTACATAAGTGATATTTATACACCTCAATATTAATTTTTCGCTGTGCCTGTAGTACATAAGTGATATTCATACACCTCAATATTAATTTTACGCTGTGCCTCTAGTACATAAGTGATATTTATACACCTCAATATTAATTCTACGCTGTGGTTCTAGTTCATAAGTGATATTTATACACCTCAATATTAATTTTAGGCTGTGCTTTAATACATAAGTGATATTTATACACCACAATATTAATTTTACGCTGTGGTTCTAGTACATAAGTGATATTTATACACCTCAATATTAATTCTACGCTGTGCCTATAGTACATAAGTGATATTTATTCACCTCAATATTAATTTTACGCTGTGCCTCTAGTACATAAGTGATATTTATACCCTTCAATATTAATTTTACGCTGTGCCTCTAGTACATAAGTGATATTTATACACCTCAATATTAATTTTACGCTGTGCCTCTAGTACATAAGTGATATTTATACACCTCAACATTTATTTTACGCTGTGGTTCTAGTACATAAGTGATATTTATACCCCTCAACATTAATTTTACACTGTGTCTCTAGTACATAAGTGATATTTATACACCTCAATATTAATTTTTCGCTGTGGTTCTAGTACATAAGTCATATTTATACACCTCAATATTAATTTTACGCTGTGGTTCTAGTACATAAGTGATATTTATACACCTCAATATTAATTTTACGCTGTGCCTCTAGTACATAAGTGATATTTATACACATCAATATTAATTTTACGCTGTGGTTCTAGTACATAAGTGATATTTATACACCTCAATATTAATTTTACGCTGTGCCTCTAGTACATAAGTGATATTTATACATCTCGATATTAATTTTACGCTGTGCCTCTAGTACATAAGTGATATTTATACACTTCGATATTAATTTTACGCTGGGCCTCTAGTACATAAGTGATATTTATACACCTGAATATTAATTTTACGCTGTGGTTCTAGTACATAAGTGATATTTATACACCTCAATATTAATTTTACGCTGTGCCTCTAGTACATAAGTGATATTTATACACCTCAATATTAATTTTACACTGTGCCTATAGTACATAAGTGATATTTATACACCTCAATATTAATTTTACGCTGTGCCTATAGTACATAAGTGATATTTATACACCTCAATATTAATTTTAGGCTGTGCCTCTAGTACATAAGTGATATTTATACACCTCAATATTAATTTTACGCTGTGCCTATAGTACATAAGTGATATTTATACACCTCAATATTAATTTTAGGCTGTGCCTCTAGTAGATAAGTGATATTTATACACCTCAATATTAATTTTACGCTGTGGTTCTAGTACATAAGTGATATTTATACACCTCAATATTAATTTTACGCTGTGCCTCTAGTACATAAGTGATATTTATACACCTCAATATTAATTTTACGCTGTGCCTCTAGTACATAAGTGATATTTATACACCTCAACATTAATTTTACGCTGTGGTTCTAGTACATAAGTGATATTTATACCCCTCAATATTAATTTTACGCTGTGCCTCTAGTACATAAGTGATATTTATACCCCTCAATATTAATTTTACGCTGTGCCTCTAGTACATAAGTGATATTTATACACCTCAATATTAATTTTACGCTGTGCCTCTAGTACATAAGTGATATTTATACACCTCAATATTAATTTTACGCTGTGGTTCTAGTTCATAAGTGATATTTATACACCTCAATATTAATTTTACGCTGTGCCTCTAGTACATAAGTGATATTTATACCCCTCAATATTAATTTTACGCTGTGGTTCTAGTACATAAGTGATATTTATACACCTCAATATTAATTTTTCGCTGTGCCTCTAGTACATAAGTGATATTTATACCCCTCAATATTAATTTTACGCTGTGCCTCTAGTACATAATTGATATTTATACCCCTCAATATTAATTTTACGCTGTGCCTCTAGTACATAAGTGATATTTATTCACCTCAATATTAATTTTACGCTGTGGTTCTAATACATAAGTGATATTTATACACCTCAATATTAATTTTACGCTGTGGTTCTACTACATAAGTGATATTTATTCACCTCAATATTAATTTTACGCTGTGCCTCTAGTACATAAGTGATATTTATACACCTCAATATTAATTTTACGCTGTGCCTCTAGTACATAAGTGATATTTATACACCTCAATATTAATATTACGCTGTGCCTCTAGTACATAAGTGATATTTATACACCTCAATATTAATTTCAAGCTGTGCCTCTTGTACATAAGTGATATTTATACACCTGAATATTAATTTTACGCTGTGGTTCTAGTTCATAAGTGATATTTATACACCTCAATATTAATTTTACGCTGTGCCTCTAGTATATAAGTGATATTTATACACCTCAATATTAATTTTGCGCTGTGCTTCTAGTACATAAGTGATATTTATACCCCTCAATATTAATTTTACGCTGTGCCTCTAGTACATAAGTGATATTTATACACCTCAATATTAATTTTTCGCTGTGCCTGTAGTACATAAGTGATATTTATACACCTCAATATTAATTTTACGCTGTGCCTCTAGTACATAAGTGATATTTATACACCTCAATATTAATTCTACGCTGTGGTTCTAGTTCATAAGTGATATTTATACACCTCAATATTAATTTTAGGCTGTGCTTTAATACATAAGTGATATTTATACACCACAATATTAATTTTACGCTGTGGTTCTAGTACATAAGTGATATTTATACACCTCAATATTAATTCTACGCTGTGCCTATAGTACATAAGTGATATTTATTCACCTCAATATTAATTTTACGCTGTGCCTCTAGTACATAAGTGATATTTATACCCTTCAATATTAATTTTACGCTGTGCCTCTAGTACATAAGTGATATTTATACACCTCAATATTAATTTTACGCTGTGCCTCTAGTACATAAGTGATATTTATACACCTCAACATTTATTTTACGCTGTGGTTCTAGTACATAAGTGATATTTATACCCCTCAACATTAATTTTACACTGTGTCTCTAGTACATAAGTGATATTTATACACCTCAATATTAATTTTTCGCTGTGGTTCTAGTACATAAGTCATATTTATACACCTCAATATTAATTTTACGCTGTGGTTCTAGTACATAAGTGATATTTATACACCTCAATATTAATTTTACGCTCTGCCTCTAGTACATAAGTGATATTTATACACATCAATATTAATTTTACGCTGTGGTTCTAGTACATAAGTGATATTTATACACCTCAATATTAATTTTACGCTGTGCCTCTAGTACATAAGTGATATTTATACATCTCGATATTAATTTTACGCTGTGCCTCTAGTACATAAGTGATATTTATACACTTCGATATTAATTTTACGCTGGGCCTCTAGTACATAAGTGATATTTATACACCTGAATATTAATTTTACGCTGTGGTTCTAGTACATAAGTGATATTTATACACCTCAATATTAATTTTACGCTGTGCCTCTAGTACATAAGTGATATTTATACACCTCAATATTAATTTTACACTGTGCCTCTAGTACATAAGTGATATTTATACACCTCAATATTAATTTTACGCTGTGCCTCTAGTACATAAGTGATATTTATACACCTCAATATTAATTTTAGGCTGTGCCTCTAGTACATAAGTGATATTTATACACCTCAATATTAATTTTACGCTGTGCCTATAGTACATAAGTGATATTTATACACCTCAATATTAATTTTAGGCTGTGCCTCTAGTAGATAAGTGATATTTATACACCTCAATATTAATTTTACGCTGTGGTTCTAGTACATAAGTGATATTTATACACCTCAATATTAATTTTACGCTGTGCCTCTAGTACATAAGTGATACTTATACACCTCAATATTAATTTTACGCTGTGCTTATAGTACATAAGTGATATTTATACCCCTCAATATTAATTTTACGCTGTGCCTATAGTACATAAGTGATATTTATACACCTCAATATTAATTTAACGCTGTGGTTCTAGTACATAAGTGA
>NW_026935790.1:0-66350 GCF_032062105.1 Saccostrea cuccullata | reverse complement strand
ATCCCCCTTAATGATTTGTTTTACATTTTACTTTATGTCATTGAATTAAATGACATAATCGACAAAACTGCATATCTGTGTTTGGTTGTTTTTCACTGCACTATCAGGCTGATATTTCTTATAGGAGGCATAAAACAATATTATCACAGATAATTCAATTTATGCCTCTATGAGAAATATATTATATTTTACACCTTAGGATAATTCCGCATATCCCTGCGCAGTCTGCAGGATATGTGCCTTTATCACAGCGCAGTTATCATAAAACCTTTCATTGCGAAAGCGCAAGCGTTTCCTTTCACGCAGAGTAAACCAATCAAAATCCTTCATTTTGTTGCGCCATTTTTGTTAGCCTGGTAGTGCCTTGAAAAAAAAACCCACCACCCACCCTTTTTTGGGATTTTTGGTTTATATTATTTTATAACTTGTCAATCGTTTCTTGGATTGGCGCAATTGTTTGGACGCCTCCAAGGATTTACTCATTTATGTTATATTTTATGCATATTTACATGTACTCTGATATGTTCACTGCATGTAAATTTCTAGTCAGTCTCAGGGGGATCACACTTGTACCTTTCACCTATGTACATGTAACCTGTATTGTTTAATATTAGGTGATCCCCCTTAATGATTTGTTTTACATTTTACTTTATGTCATTGAATTAAATGACATAATCGACAAAACTGCATATCTGTGTTTGGTTGTTTTTCACTGCACTATCAGGCTGATATTTCTTATAGGAGGCATAAACAAAAATACGTAGCATCTAGCATGTTGGATGTCACATGTGGGCAATATTTGAAATTTATGAAGATTTTATATAATTTTATTTGATTGCAATTTTCCTGCATGTCAATATATTTATATTGCATGTCGACATATTTAATAGAAAAATAACTAGCACACAAAGGGCAGAAATATGCCACCATAGTCATAACAGAACTTGACATATATGTTAATGTGATATATAAATATACCAAATTTCATTTCAGTATGGTGAACAGTTGCAAAGAAAATGAACGGAAACTGCAAACAATTGAAATTTTTTCATATATAACAATACACCCTCATCACCTACATAACTAACAACACAACCACATCACCTACATGTATATAACAATACACCCTTATCATCTATACATATATAACAATACACCCTCATCACCTACATATATAACAATACACCCTCATCACCTACATATATAACAATACACCCTCATCACCTACATATATAACAATACACCCTCATCACCTACATATATAACAAAACACTCTCATTACCTACATATATAACAATACACCATTATCACCTACATATATAACAATACACCCTCATTCTCTACATATATAACAATACATCCTCATCACATACATATATAAACAATACACCCTCATCACCTACATATATAACAATACACCCTCATCATATACATATATAACAATAAACCCTTAACATCTACATATATAACAATACACCTTCATCATCTATATATATAACAATACACCCTCATCACCTACATATATAACAATACACCATCATCACCTACATATATAACAATACACCCTCATCATCTACATGTATAACATAACACCCTCATCACCTACATATATAACAATAGACCCTCATCATCTACATATATAACAATACACACTCATCATCTACATATATAACAATACACCCTCATCATCTACATATGTAACAATACACCCTCATCATCTACATATATAACAATACACCCTCATCATCTACATATATAACAATCATCATCTACATATATAACAATACACCCTCATCACCTACATATTTAACAATACACCCTCATCATATACATATATAACAATACACCCTTATCATCTACATATATAACAATACACCCTCATCATCTACATATATAACAATACACCCTCATCACCTACATATATAACAATACACACTCATCATCTACATATATAACAATACACCCTCATCATCTACATATGTAACAATACACCCTCATCATCTACATATATAACAATACACCCTCATCATCTACATATATAACAATACACCCTCATCATCTACATATATAACAATACACCCTCATCACCTACATATATAACAATACACCCTCATCACCTACATATTTAACAATACACCCTCATCATATACATATATAACAATACACCCTTATCATCTACATATATAACAATACACCCTCATCACCTACATATATAACAATACACCCTCATCATCTACATATAAAACAATACACCAACATCATATACATATATAACAAAAAACAAATAACATCTACATATATAACAATACACCTCATCATCTACATATATAACAATACACCCTCATCACCTACATATATAACAATACACCCTCATCATCTACATATATAACAATACACCCTCATCACCTACATATATAACAATACACCCTCATCACCTACATAAATAACAATACACCCTCATCACCTCCATATATAACAATACACCCTCATCACCTACATATATAACAATACACCCTCATCACCTACATATATATTAATACACCCTCATCACCTACATATATAACAATACACCCTCATCATCTACATATATAACAATACTCTCTCATTATCTACATATATAACAATACATCCTCATCACCTACATAAATAACAATACAACCTCATCATCTACATATATAACAATACACCCTCATTATCTACGTCCTAGTATATAACAATACACCCTCATCACCTACATATATAACAATACACCCTCATCACCTACATATATAACAATACACCCTCATCATCTAAATATATAACAATACACCCTCATCATCTACATATATAACATTACAGTCTTCTGCTCTACATATATAACAATACACCCTCATCATCTACATATATAACAATACACCCTCATCACCTACATATATAACAATACACCCTCATCATCTACATATATAACAATACACCCTCATCACCTACATATATAACAATACACCCTCATCACCTACATATATAACAATACACCCTCATCATCTACATATATAACAATACACCCTCATCATCTACATATATAACAATACACCCTCATCATCTACATATATAACAATACACCCTCATCATCTACATATATAACAATACACCCTCATCATCTACATATATAACAATACAACCTCATCATCTACATATAAAACAATACACCCTCATCATCTACATATATAACAATACATCCTCATTATCTACGTCCTAGTATATAACAATACACCCTCATCACCTGCATATATAACAATACACCCTCATCATCTACATATAAAACAAAACACCCTCATCATCTACATATATAACAAAACACCCTCATCATCTACATATATAACAATACACCCTCATCACCTACATATATAACAATACACCCTCATCATCTACATATATAACAATACACCCTCATCACCTACATATATATCAATACACCCTCATCATCTACATATATAACAATACACCCTCATCATCTACATATATAACAATACACCCTTATTATCTACATATATAACAATACATCCTCATCATCTACATATATAACAATACACCCTCATCACCTACATATATAACAATACACCCTCATCATCTACATATATAGCAATACACCCTCATCATCTACATATATAACAATACACCCTCATCATCTACATATATAACAATACACCCACATCACCTCCATATATAACGATACCCCCTCATCACCTACATATATAACAATACACCCTCATCACCTACATATATAACAATACACCCTCATCATCTACATATATAACAATACACCCTCATCACCTACATATATAACAATACACCCTCATCACCTACATATATAACAATACACCCTCATCATCTACATATATAACAATACTCCCTCATCATCTACATATATAACAATACACCCTCATCACCTACATATATAACAATACACAAACATCGCCTACATATATAACAAAACACCCTCATCACCTACATATATAACAATACACCCTCATCACCTACATATATAACAATACACCCTCATCATACATAACAATACACCCTCATCACCTACATATATAACAATACACCCTCATCACCTACATATATAACAATACACCCTCATCATCTACATATATAACAATACACCCTCATCATCTACATATATAACAATACACCCTCATCATCTACATATATAACAATACACCCTCATCATCATATATAACAATACACCCTCATCATCTATATATAACAATACACCCTCATCACCTACATATATAACAATACACCCTCATCATCTACATATATAACAATACACCCTCATCATATATAACAATACACCCTACATATATATATAACAATACACAAACATCACCTACATATATAACAATACACCCTCATCACCTACATATATAACAATACACCCTCATCACCTACATATATAACAATACACCCTCATCACCTACATATATAACAATACACAAACATCACCTCCATATATAACAAAACACCCTCATCACCTACATATATAACAATACACCCTCATCACCTACATATATAACAATACACCCTCATCATCTACATATATAACAATACACCCTCATCATCTACATATATAACAATACACCATCACCTACACATATAACAATACACCCACATCACCTCCATATATAACAATACACCCTCATCACCTACATATATAACAATACACAAACATCACCTCCATATATAACAAAACACCCTCATCACCTACATATATAACAATACACCCTCATCACCTACATATATAACAATACACCCTCATCACCTACATATATAACAATACACCCTCATCACCTACATATATAACAATACACCCTCATCACCTACATATATAACAATACACCCTCATCAGCTACATATATAACAATACACCCTCATCACCTACATATATAACAATACACATCATCATCTACATATATAACAATACACCCTCATCACCTACATATATAACAAAACACCCTCATCACCTACATATATAACAATACACCCTCATCATCTACATATATAACAATACACCCTCATCATCTACATATATAACAATACACCCTCATCACCTACATATATCACAATACACCCTCATCACCTACATATATAACAATACACCCTCATCACCTACATATATAACAATACACCCTCATCACCTACATATATAACAATACACCCTCATCATCTACATATATAACAATACACCCTCATCATCTACATATATAACAATACACAAACATCGCCTACATATATAACAAAACACCCTCATCACCTACATATATAACAATACACCCTCATCACCTACATATATAACAATACAACAATACACCCTCATCACCTACATATATAACAATACACCCTCATCATCTACATATATAACAATACACCCTCATCACCCTCACCCTCATCTACATAAATAACAATACACCCTCATCATCTACATATATAACAATACACCCTCATCATCTACATATATAACAATACTCCCTCATTATCTACATATATAACAATACACCCTCATCACCTACATATATAACAATACACCCTCATCATCTACATATATAACAATACACCCTCATCATCTACATATATAACAATACACAAACATCACCTACATATATAACAATACACCCTCATCACCTACATATATAACAATACACCCTCATCATCTACATATATAACAATACACCCTCATTATCTACGTCCTAGTATATAACAATACACCCTCATCATCTACATATATAACAATACACCCTCATCACCTACATATATAACAATACACAAACATCACCTCCATATATAACAAAACACCCTCATCACCTACATATATAACAATACACCCTCATTATCTACGTCGTAGTATATAACAATACACCCTCATCACCTACATATATAACAATACACCCTCATCATCTACATATATAACAATACACCCTCATCACCTACACATATAACAATACACCCACATCACCTCCATATATAACAATACACCCTCATTATCTACATATATAACAATACACCCTCATCATCTACATACATAACAATACACCCTCATTATCTACATATATAACAATACTCCCTCATTATCTACATATATAACAATACATCCTCATCACCTACATATATAACAATACACCCTCATCACCTACATATATAATAATGCAACCTCATCATCTACATATATAACAATACACCCTCATCTCCTACATATATAACAATACACCCTCAGCATCTACATATATAACAATACACCCTCATCACCTACATATATAACAATACACCCTCATCACCTACATATATCACTGCATGAAAAGTCGGGTTTAATTTTATCTTAAATGTGATTTAAATGCTGCGATTATTTAATGTTTAAATGCATATTATAACATATTAAGGGATCGTAAATGTTAGAAAATAATTAGCATTTAATACAGTTTAATGAAAAATTAAAAGAACAAATTTAATAAAGTTTGGAAAATTGTAAACTTACTAATACGTTCGGATTTTAGTGTGCCGTAAACAATTATTATACCTCTAATATACAAAACGTATAATTATTATTAAACATGGCCATAAAATTAAGTTTTACGGTCACATTAAATTTGTTCGTTTAATAAAATTTAACGTAGATCTTTACCTCATTATTTTTTGTTAAATTCACACTTTACTTTATAATACTTCCAAAAATTAAGTTATATACGGAGAATTGTAAACTTACTAATACGTACAAATTTTATTCTTTCATAAACTATATTTAAATCTCTTGTATATGTGATGAAAATGTACGGATTAAACCTTCCCATATAATTAAGATTTAAGGTTGTATTTGATGAAATTTAACATTATTATATTATTGCATAATATTTTTATTTTACATTTATTCCATCAATAATTTGTATGGTTTACAATTGTGGGTTTTTTGGCAAGTATTTTACAATCTTACACAAATCCATTTCTCATTCAATTTTATTAGATGTTATCTCAATAGTGTACAAACAATAAGTTCTAACAAAATACAAAATATTTCAAATTTAAGCCTAAAAGTCAGAATTTAAAAAATTACAATCATGATTGTAGCTCAATTATAATGGAGTAAATTTCTACAAACTAGTAGTAAGTAATATACTGAAGTAATTATAAATAATATAAGAAAAGTATTGTATGTAAAATTCAAATCCGCAAAAATAAAATCAAAACACAACAGGTAAATAATGTAGTCATTCTGGACTCCAAAAAGACTGCAAAATCTGACTGAAACTGCCCCTAGTAAAACTTCTGCATGGTTTGTAAATGGCTTTTCAATTTCACACAATAAATTATATCATACTTTGCATAAAAAGAATAAAAGTTGCCAATAAAAGTTGTCCATTCTTTTTACATGTACACTTTAATAAGACACACTAAGCCACTAAGAGAGAAGCCTCACTCGCCCACAAGCAACAGCAAAAGGATCGGTCAGAGACACCACCTTTCTCTTGTTTGGGTATCAAGATCTGCAACTTACTGCCAGCAAAGCTCTTTTAGACCACCCTTATATTGTTTCCCAAGTATTTCCACAATAGATGTCCATGCATGATTATCCAAGTTCAACTTGAAAAATACTTTATGTTGACTGTGAAAAATACAAGACCCAAAAAAAGCCTTTATATCATTTGGTTATGTCAATTCAAATTAAGGAAAAAGTATCACAATTACACAAAATAATAGCAGCTTAAATTTGTTTACAATACATGTAGCTCGTTTGTTCCAACTGCTAGGTTTATTGCTTGATGATTGTAATATAACATATCCTCTTTAAATCAACGTTACATTGGTATGCAAAACTTTTCTATAGTGATATTTTCAACTTGCTTTAATATTTCAAAAATGAGCTCTGAAACATGCACATATAAAAGTCCTGTATAAACATATGTAAAGGTACTCAGATTTTTTTAAGCCTTAATTACAATTCCATAACTCATAATTCATAAACTCTCTTATTCAAAATGGAAGGAAACAAATTATATTTTACTCTTGCAATTCTCATTACACTTGCAATATCAATTGTAATATTTATTAAAATCACAATTCACCCCTTTTTTACTCAGAAATGTCTCTACCTCATTTGCCTATTCTATTTTTTACGTCTATGACTCACTAAGCCACTGACAGGGAAGCCTCACTCGCCCACAAGCAACAGCAAAAGGATCGGTCAGAGACGCCACCTTTCTCTTACTTGGGTATCAAGATCTGCAACTTACTGCCAGCAAAGCTCTTTCAGACTACCCTTGATCATGATTGTCTTATTTTTTCCACAATAATGTCCATGCACTTATTATTTAAGTTAGACTTGTACATATATGTGATTGCAGATTACACAACAAACCAATAAATGTTTAAACAACAAAATACATAACAGTTTTAATCTGTAATCAAGCATAAGAAAAAACTTTCACTGTCAAAAATACAACACTAGGTATATTATTTTTATCTAACATTGAATTTGTGCAAAACAGTAGCAACTCAGATATTTCATCTCTAATAGCCTATCTCTGTTCAATTAATACATCCATAGATTTGACTCTTTTAGATTCTTTATTTGTCCTAGTTCTTCTTATGCTCTGCCTTTTAGAGTGCTTTGATTTGAGAATGGCACTTTTGGTGTCCTGTTCTTTCAAGACATTCTCACATTCATCAGAACGCAACTTCAGCTTTCTAATTTCATAGATAGTATTATCTTTAGAATCATTTTTTGTACTATGAAGACGTAATCAATATTTAAAACTGCTTTTTCTTGCTTCTTCTTCTCTTCATGCCAAGAAGTTTTCAGCTCTGGAGAAGCACACCTAGCTCCTAATTTCTACAATAAACATAAAAATAAATACCCATTTGCCTATATATACATATTATATGTGTGCTTCCAGATTTATGCAATTGCATATAATAAATAGTAAAAACAAGATCTGAGTTGATTTTAAAATTTTCATTTGACCTAGAGGAAGCACAGCTCAATTTTGCTTAATTAAAAATTTACGGAAGACTACAAAAGATATGCCATTTTTTTCAAATCTGCGTAATAAAGACAGATAATTAGCTATAATTTCAGGCCAGCGAGCGACAGATTTCGAAGCGTGTAAATTTTGGTCTAATGATTTTTTTCACCATCTTTTTTTTTGGAGCATTTTACCTGCTTGACCTTGAACATATTGAGGTGCCCTTTTCTCTGCTCCTCCACACTAATTCTTTCATTTAGCAGCAAGATACTATGGATATGATAAAAAGCTGTCATAAACAAAATATGAAAAATTAATAACAGGTGTGGCTCTCCATAGAAAGAATATACAAAAAAGGAGAAAAAATATACAAACAGGGTATACTTATGACTAACATGACTACGGCAAGAAGATAACATTTTACACAATGAAAAAAATTCTCTGTGTCATCTAGTTAAGTGAATTGCATAAAAAACATATAATTATATGTATAGATCAAATTTATAGACGACAAAATATGATATGAAACATACATAATGGTACCGTAGTCCGAGCACATGGAATTTGAAGATAGGAAAATGCAAAGAATAGCATTTACAGCATTTATCATATTAAGACACACATATATATAGTTTCACAGCAGCAAGCTGCAGAATTTGTGGAAGTACATGTAAATTGGGGACTGGGGACTTTTTGCCATTTTTTTTTTAGCAATTTACCAATGTATTTACCTGCTTGACCTTGAATATGTTGAGGTGCGCAGCCCTTTTCTTCGTGTTCCTCCACGATATTTTATTTAATGTAGCAGAAAGATACTATGGATAAAAAAAATATGAAAAATTAAAAGCAGGTATGGCATCTCGTAGAAAAAATATACAAACAGATGTATTTATGATATAGAGCAAGTAGATAACATTCATACAATAATAAAATCCTCAAACTTTGTGATCTAGTACATATTATGATATGTATTATATTAAATTTAGAGACGACAAAACATGATATGAAATGGGTATACATACTCGCAACACATGGAATTTAAGAGTAAACTTAAATGCAAAGGTTAACATGTACAGCATTTAACATGCAAGTTATTGGGATAATGAACAAGTGATTTAACATAAAGTAAAATATATTAACAACTTACACTGTAGATAGCAAATTTTTAAAGTGGACAACAAATGCAAACTTCCAGTAAATGGTGGCAATCTCATACACAATAAGTTGTACAACAAATGATTAGTTCGTACCTCATACTGGGTAGCCAAATATCTGGTCAAGTCACTTTCAGGAAGAGAGCCTCAGCAAGTTCAATGTTGATCATTCCCATAGCTACTTCAAACTTTTCTGGCACAATTTCTGAAAGAAAAGATGTATCTTGCAGGGATTTTTATTCAAACTAGGAATAATTCTCATGAATGTAAAAATTTGAAAAGTTTATAGATGACCGACGAATACCAGACACAGAACAGAAAACTCGCTCGGGTCTTAAAATGGCTCAGGTGAGCTAAAATAAATCAATTCATGTGATTTTATTGATCTTATCAAAAAATTTAAGAAATCTTAAAAATACTGCTTTTGTCATTTCTTGTGAGCATTTGGATTCCTGTAAATAATGCATGCATAATTGTGCATCATAGAATGTGATAGCTATTTTTAATAATTCATGCTTACGTATTTAACGTAAAAAATTATGCATAGCTCAGAATCCATTGCTATTGTATTTTTAGGATAAGGAAAATAAGAATATAAACCTCGTATTGTCTACTTGGTATATAGCATTTCAAGTTGTTGCAATATTTTTTATACTCTTATGCTAAAAGATACAAGTTAATAAAAACATTGTTTGTTTATTAGTTATAATAGAAAATTTGAGCGGTATGGTTCTCACCATTTTCACAAGCTGTCTACATAGCCGGCGTTATGGGGAATCGTTCAGGCACAGTCCACACTGCAACTATTTAAATAATCAAAATAAGTGCTCAATATATTCTTGAGTAGGCATTAAGAAATAAATAAATAATTTATTACATTGTACAACACTCTCTGTAAATGCTGAACAGAGGAACACTTTAGTGACAAAAATTCTGAAACCAACCCCAAACGAGAAAATTCTGGTTAAAATCCATCTTTAAGTTAGATGGTTAAAAGTGTTAAATAATTATTACAAAAATGTAAATAGCGCTTGCCCAAACGTTTTTACTGCCAGGCATTTTATGTGTACAGCCCAGACTAAGGAACAGTAACATTATCAGTAGCAGAGGCAATTATTCATTCAAGGACACATGATAAAATTTTGTACATCGTTCCTACCGCTAAACAGGGTCGTAAATGTCTTCGTCTTCTGTTAAAACATAAATGATTGCGCCCATGAGAAAAGGGTCCTTATGGCATTTTTACTAAAACAGAGAAATAACGTCATAAAGACGTGACGTTAGACAGATCGACGGCGAGTGTCAACGCATTTTTTTACCACGTGTAAACTTACGTTTTTAACACTAACTTTTGTCGTAGGTCTGAATATTGATAAAAGAATTTCATTCGCATATTTTGATCTGTGTCCAAATCCTTTTGTCCACTAGTTCTAATTTTAAAAAAAATGACAGAATTTTATCCCAGTTCGGTTCCTTTACTAGTAAAAGTTGAAGCTAGTATATATATTTATACCTCGAAGACAGTAATAATAAATTACTATGATCTATATTCATTTTTGCCAAAAGCTTCAGACAATGTGATTAATTGGCTTGTTGAATACATGGACAAATGGATTCGAATGTGATATATGTGGACCAGTTTGAGAATTCGTGCATGTGTTGTAATAGACACAGAAATGAATAAAATATCGAAAAAGGATTTTGATCCGCTCCACCATTCACAACATGTAAACATTGAATCACCGCCAGACACCGGTGCAGGCTAACTTTTGTACATTTCGTTTTTATGCGATGTACATATATTTGGTATAAAAATGAAGCTCGGTTAACTTCTTCTCAAGAAAGAAATTAAACTTTAAAGTATAATTTTTCTGAAGACTTCACAATTCAAACAGAATACACAAGAAGAATATATGAATAAAAATAAGAGAGATAACTCGAGGTACAAGAGAGGTACCTGAGAGGGAATTTCGATGCAAGTGTACGTTTTTATCCTCATTCGATAAAGTTTAATTTCTTAACAATCGTCTTGCATGGCTTTGTTACCGGATTTAATAAAAAAAAATATACTAAGTAACAGCAGCTTAAACACTTTTTAATCATCATCATTTTTAAATAAAAATTCTTGTACAATTCTCTTAAAAAAAAAAATTAGCAAGATTTTAATAATTTATTGCACTGATAATTCAGTAATTTCAGCACATTGAAAATATTTTTTTTTTCTTTGTTTGTTAGATAGCCAGGTTTTAAAACTTATGAGAGAGAGAGAGAGAGAGAAGGAGTACATTGAAATCAATTTATATCCAAGTGTTTTTGTTTTGTTTTTTTAATTCTTTATGAATTAATTTATTTCGTTTTTTTTTTTACCTGCAATAAAATAAAATAGATATATTACACAAAACATGAACATTATGCTTACACGATTCTTATTTTGGCTGTGGACAAAGGGGGGGGGGGGGGGGGTAGGGGTTGAGGCATTTGAATTAACAAAACCTAACACTTACATGTACGGATATAAAACTTGCTTCGAAATTTTTGGTGATCTTTACCGCCGCTACATTTTATCAATAAATCTATGAGCATTTACAGATCAATACAGTTACATATAAGAATCTGCCAGTAATGACATAATATATGAGTTCTTTTCAGACCGGAAAGAAAATTACAGCAAAAGTCAGAAAAAAATGAAAGTGGAATATAAAATTGGCGAGATTCCCAGACAGCATTACCACAAGCGAAAGGCCTTCAAAACAGTTTTGCCATAAATGTATCAATTCTGTGAAGACTTTTTGTTTTATCCATTAAATAATGGTTTTAACTTTTTGAAATATTTTATTCAATAAAATAGGTTAAAAATTAAAAAAAAAATACTGCTTAATGTCCTACCCCCAACCCCTCCCCCGATAGGACCCGTTATACATCTTGTAATTTATGCAAAAGCCGCTGGCTAACGAAAAATGTAATGTAGATTTTTTGTCTACTTATAAATGTAGCAGTAATAATAATTTTTTGTAGCAGTAGTTTTGTGTGTAGCGGTATTGACAATTTTGAAAATGTAACGGTAATGACACACACCCAATGCTAAGGATATTCATGTTTTTTTTTATGATACCAGACTGAAATTCATGAAAAGCAAATCATTTGGAATACATTCAACATAGGTTTGTATTTTTTTTATTAAACCTCGGCAATGCTTACATATTAGAATTTCGTACACAAAAGAAAGTTAGGGGGGGGGGGGGGGAGTAAGTGTTGAAATTAAAAAAAAAATTACATCATAACTAAACAACAGTATACCTAGCTACATGTACCACTTTGCAAAAATCCGTCATTTCAAAATTCGGCCAATCAGGGAATATTACGTATATGTAACAGACGTATAACTGAACACGAAGCACAGGCACTTGTTTTGGAAATTAATTCTTAACCCATAGTATATGATATGATACTATATTGGTTTAAAAATTAATTTCCGAAACAAGTGCCTGTGACATAAACATATAAGTCCTGATTTCCAATTGAATTAATGTTTTACTATGAATTAAACAGCGCGATTTATTAAAACAACAGATAAAATTATTTCTTATCACGCGAGATTTATTTATTTGATTAAAATTATTATAAATGAATAGATCGACAAATCAATTTTACAATTTAATGAAATTCGGATTGAAATTGTTTTTTGTCAAAACCAAAATGTCCGGAATATACATGTATTATTTCATTATAGGTTACGCTTCGGTACCATTTCACTCATTGATAGTGGTCAGTCAAGTTTCTAGTTCCGGGTATTTGTTGCCCAATAATTGATCGCTTATGTTTATGAAAATGACATTGTTTAAAATTACTATTTGAAAAATAAATTAAAGAATAATTTTCTAATATTATTGTCTAACTGGGTTGTTGTTGTTGTGTGTGTGTGTGTTTTTAAGGGGGGGGGTTAAGCTCATATTAACTACTCGTACATGTATAAGTGTGTCATTTACCTATTTAACGCCTACCTCCACCCAAAAAAATGACATCATCCCGAATTAACTACCATTCTCGGTAAAAAAAATTCTTGGAACTCACCGCCTTATTTCATGCATGTGAGTTTTATCTTATTTAAACAGCGCATATTTTATGAGTTAATGATAAATAAAAAAAAAAAACGTTCGATATTAGGATTGAAAAAGGATGTATTGTTTCAATTAAAATAAAGATTTTATTACCAATGCAAGACAGAGTTCCTTCCAAATGTTTTTACAAACATTTTAGAGAGTATTGCTTAATCCACAGTGTATCAAATAATTTTCCTTAAAATTATTGTATTTTCGTAAATAATTGCATTTCAAATGTTTGTCTTCATCATGTTTATATATAGAAAAAGAAAAAAATATTCTACATAAATATTCTGAATAATCTGGGTAGATTCTGGTTTATTGTTGTTCCCGGGGACATTTTTTTTTTTTTTTTTCACATTTGGAAAGATGTATCAGATTTATACAATCAAACAACAAATTGTTGCTTCATTTAAAATGAAATGACTTTTGAACTCATCTTGCCTACTTACAAAACAATTCTTGCCCGGAAGTTGCACCTTCTGAGGTGCCGGTAAATATTCTATCGTCCAACATGAGAGAAGTGTAAAACAAACAACTAACACACCATGCATTAATTGATATATAATATTTATAACAATTAACTTTTCAAAAAAGGAGAGAAAAAGGTTCTATATCTTTGATGGATACTACTACAATAACAACTATTTTAAAAAAATGATTCTTTACAGTCATATAAGAACGTTACAAAAAAAAATTATAGTCAATGTTTGACGTAACGTTAACCTTACGTCATGATTCCACTGTTAAAAAGTAGAAGTATCACTGATATAAACGAAGAAAAAACATACTTAGAGATGGATTAGAACCATAAAATTTCATATTTGACAACTCCTAACCTTGTTCTATCAACATTCATGAAGAACTCAAAATGTGTAAAAACTGTCATAAGGACCCTTTTCTCATGGGCGCAATCAAATTTCATCCAAAGTTTATCATGCTTCTCCTTTTCGAGTAACTCTCTTTCGCCCCTTTCTCCCGTACAACATCATGATCAAGTTCAACATGCCTGCGTGGAACTCTCCAAAAAATTAAATTGAATTTCGGCGCGGTGTGTTGTTTTTAAATAAATTGCTTTTCGAGCCCGACTTCGATCCCGATGTAATTGTACTACATTGGTAGTCGATAGAGAAAAAACTAAGTTATATTCCACAGTTTTGAAAAATCTACATAAGGGTAAATAAATAAAAATGAGAAATAAATAAATTAAAATGAATAGGGTGCCTAAATATTTTTTTTTCAAAAATGTTTCAGCATAAGTTTACATTAGGTATAAAGAATTATTTATGACATATTCAAAATACCAAAAATGTACTTAAACTTTAAGGATAAGCATATTTACTTTTACATGTCGATATTCTTAAACGGAACGTATAATTATCTCAATTAAACTAGAAATTTTTCTCGACGTATTTTGCATTAAATATGAATATACTTATTTGAAAACTGTATTTAATTATATCACAATATATCTCATGTAAAATGTACCGTTATACATAAATTAAATTCAATACAAGAAATTTACTGGAGTAAACGAATTTATTAAATTATATTAAACGCGACTTTTCATGCAGTGTATAATAATACAAACTCATTATCTACATATATAACAATACACCCTCATCTCCTACATATATAACAATACACCCTCAGCATCTACATATATAACAATACACCCTCATCATCTACATATATAACAATACACCCTCAACACCTTAATATATAACAATAAAACACATCATCTACATATATAACAATACACCCTCATCACCTACATATATAACAATACACCTTCATCACCTACATATATAACAATACAACCTCATCATCTACATATATAACAATACATCCTCATCATCTACATATATTACAATACACCCTCATCATCTACATATGAAACAAAACACCCTCATCATCTACATATATAACAATACACCCTCATCACCTACATATATAACAATACAACACATCATCTACATATATAACAATACACCCTCATCATCTACATATATAACAATACACCCTCATCACCTACATATATAACAATACAACACATCATCTACATATATAACAATACAACCTCATCATCTACATATATAACAATACACCCTCATCATCTACATATGTAACAATATTTACATTCGCTGTGTTTTTCTAGTAAGCTTACTGTGAAATTGATTTGAAATTCATTTTTGTGTATACTCACGCGTAGAAATTTGAAATGCACAGTGAAAAACGCGCTAAAGTGCATGCATTGCAAGGTGCGTAGGAATACAAATTCCTGGGCACTTCTTTCCAAAAGGGAATTCCATAACAATATAAATAAAGCTTCAAATGATTCAATACATAATTTTCATGCAAATAAAACAAAGTATAACCTTTTGTTTTCTTTTTTGAATAAAATAATCATTTCCAGAACTATTATGAGCTTTGATCAATAAAACTTTCAACGTCACAATGATCAAAAAGAAACGTCTGCTTTGATGTATACCGCAGCTATGGATGAAAAGGGTGACTTGGCATGCCTCCACTTGTTGATCTTTTTCCTGAAATAGGGTTAAATATTGATTATTTGTGCGATGTGGAATTCGACGGAATTATTGAAAGTTCTCCAATGGGTATAGCAATTTCTTCTGTGGCAAACACTGAGGAGATGGAGCGAAATCTGAAGCTGGATGAAGAAGGAATTGAGAGAAAAAATGACCGATTTAGGAAAGTTTCAGAGGAGGAAATGAGGAAATATTTCGAAAATAACCAATCAGAATCCACCAAAAAAACACTAAATGGGCTCTTAATATATTTCATGGTAAGTTTAAACAAATATGCATTCAATCTCAAATAATGCTGATTATTGCTTCTTTGCATAAAACAGATTATAACTGTTCAGTCGAAATTACACTGATGTTTAATTTTATCACCAAATGCTAATTTGACTGATATGCAAACAGACATTTCCATATTGGACTAGTTCTCATCTGTGCCTCCTTTTTTTACATGTAGAATGGTCCCTCGAGGCTCTCGGTAAACCACTGGACCTCACAAATATTTCCTCTGAGGAGCTAGCAAACTACCTATGCCAATTTTATTGTGGGGCAAAACCAAAGCTCACCAAATCAATGGAAAAACAACTCCCAGGTGAATTAGCTGAAGAGTACCATAAAAACACATGAAAGAACATCAGAGCGGCACTTAACAGACATCTACAAGACATAGGTCGAGACATTGACATTGTAAAAGGCAAAAATTTCAAAGTGGCAAATAGAACACTTAATGGCCTGTTGAAGGAGAAAATGAGAACAGGTTTGTCGAGACCTACATGCCATTAAGAAATTATATGTGATAATGACTTGAGGAAAATTGCTGAATATTTCAAGGACGCACCAAACAACCCAATAATTCTCAGACAATGTGTATGGTTTTACATTGCTGTTCACTTTGTAAGCAGAGGTGGTGAGTTTCATCATCAACTAAAGCTCAATTCATTCAACTTTCATTCCGATGCCTCGGAGGAATATGCCATACTGAATCATGAAATAAAGCAAACAAACTTTCAATTTGGTTTGGAAAATGAAGAGGCCCCCAATGATGAACGCATGTACAGTACGGATTCTACTACATGTCCAGTTAAAATGCTAAAACTCCTGATAGAAAAAACAGATCCAAATTCTACTCACCTGTTTAACCAGTACAATAAGGATGCCTTGCAATTTCCCAGCGTTCACTTTCCATGGTTCACAAGTAAACCACTTGCTAAAAGAACCTTTGTCAACTTCTTGAACAACATTTGTTCACAAGCGAATACAAATAGAATTTACACTCTCTGCGTGCAACAGCTATACAACATCTGAATGATGCAGGACATGAGACCCGTCATATTATGTATATGTCAGGACAAAGAAGTGAGGCATCTATTCGATCATACAACCGGCATTGTTCTGTTCATCAAAAGAAAGCTCTCAGTGCCACTCTTTCAAAGATCACAGAGGCTGATATTACAGATGACTTACCTGAAACTTCGTTGACTTCTGAGAGTTCGTCAACTTCAAGGACGCCTTTTCCATGTTTGCCAATTCTTGTTTCGACGGCTGTTTCAACTACAGAGGACAACCGGTTTTTAATGTCATCGCAGGACTCAGTTGACAAACTAGCCCCACAGTCAACGCAGCAAACTTGAAATATATTATCCGTGCAAAAATCCTTCAGTGAATCAATAGGATTCATAGCTAATTCCAAGTTCGAAAACTGCACATTCCACATACATGTCAACAACACATAGGAGCCGAATTACTTCTGAAGTGAAGTGACCCTACGCATAGTTTAGAGATTAAATGGCGTAGTGAGGGCATTTATGCCAAATTTTGTGTTGTTTTACCGTTTTTCTTAATTGTTTTAATTTTCAACTACAATTTCATTCATTAAAATATTTAAATGCAATAAATGAATTTCTTTATTGATGAACTATATTTTATACCGGAAATGGGGCTACCGACAGGGAACCAAAACATAGCGCTGCTGGAAATTCAAATCGTAGGTTCAATTTTCGTTTATTTAAAGGTGTAAAATGTAAAAATAAGGAATGTTTTTAGCTTTGTGTGATTTATTGGTGTGTGAATCACACAAACTTCCACGTAGGCATATTTTTCATAAAGCGCGAGCGCGTCATGAAACATAAACAATACTCCCTCATCAATACATATATAACAATACACCCTCATCATCTACATATATAACAATACACCCTCATCATCTACATATATAACAATACACCATCATCATCTACATATATAACAATACACCCTCATCATCTACATATATAACAAAACACCTTCATCATCTACATATATAACAATACACCCTCATCACCTACATATATAACAATACACCCTCATCACCTACATATATAACAATACATCCTCTTCATCTACATATATATAACAATACACCCTCATCTCCTACAGATATAACAATACACCCTCATCTCCTACATATATAACAATACACCCTCATCACCTACATATATAACAATACACCCTCATCACCTACATATATAACAATACACCCTCATCACCTACATATATAACAATACACCCTCATCAACTACATATATAACAATACACCCTCATCATCTACATGTATAACAATACACCCTCATCATCTACATATATAACAATACACACTCATCATCTACATATATAACAATACACCCTCATCAACTCCATATATAACAATACACCCTCATCACCTACATATATAACAATACACCCTCATCACCTACATATATAACAATACACCCTCATCACCTACTATATAACATCATCTACATATATAACAATACACCCTCATCATACATATATAACAATACACCCTCATCACCTACATATAAATAACAATACACCCTCATCATCTACATATATAACAATACATCCTCATCACCTACATATATAACAATACACCCTCATCACCTACATATATATCCATATATAACAAAACACCCTCATCACCTACATATATAACAATACAACCTCATCATCTACATATATAACAATACACCCTCATCATCTACATATATAACAATACACCCTCATTATCTACGTCCTAGTATATAACAATACACCCTCATCACCTACATATATAACAATACACCCTCATCATCTACATATATAACAATACACCCTCATCATCTACATGTATAACAATACACCCTCATCATCTACATATATAACAATACACCCTCATCATCTACATATATAACAATACACCCTCATCACCTACATATATAACAATACACCCTCATCATCTACATATATAACAAAACACCCTCATCATCTACATATATAACAATACACCCTCATCATCTACATATATAACAATACACCCTCATCATCTACATATATAACAATACACCCTCATCACCTACATATATAACAATACACCCTCATCACCTACATATATAACAATACACCCTCATCACCTACATATATAACAATACACCCTCATCATCTACATAAATAACAATACACCCTCATCATCTACATATATAACAATACACCCTCATCATCTACATATATAACAATACACCCTCATTATCTACGTCCTAGTATATAACAATACACCCTCATCACCTACATATATAACAATACACCCTCATCATCTACATATATAACAATACACCCTCATCATCTACATATATAGCAATACACCCTCATCACATACATATATATCAATACACCCTCATCATCTACATATATAACAATACACCCTCATCACCTACATATATAACAATACACCCTCATCACCTACATATATAACAATACACCCTCATCACCTACATATATAACAATACACCCTCATCACCTACATATATAACAATACACCCTCATCACCTACATATATAACAATACACCCTCATCATCTACATATATAACAATACACCCTCATCACCTACATATATAACAATACACCCTCATCATCTACATATATAACAATACACCCTCATCACCTACATATATAACAATACACCCTCATCACCTACATATATAACAATACACCCTCATCACCTACATATATAACAATACACCCTCATCACCTACATATATAACAATACACCCTCATCACCTACATATATAACAATACACCCTCATCATCTACATATATAACAATACACCCTCATCACCTACATATATAACAATACACCCTCATCACCTACATATATAACAATACACCCTCATCACCTACATATATAACAATACACAAACATCACCTCCATATATAACAATACACCCTCATCACCTACATATATAACAATACACCCTCATCACCTACATATATAACAATACACCCTCATCATCTACATATATAACAATATACCCTCATCACCTCCTACATATATAACAATACACCCTCATCACCTACATATATAACAATACACCCTCATCACCTACATATATAACAATACACCCTCATCATCTACATATATAACAATACACCCTCATCACCTACATATATAACAATACACCCTCATCATCTACATATATAACAATACACCCTCATCACCTACATATATAACAATACACCCTCATCAACTCCATATATAAAAAAACAGACTCAACACCTACAAATAAAAAAAAACACCCTCATCATCTACATATATAACAATACACCCTCATCACCTACATATATAACAATACACCCTCATATATAACAATACACACATATATAATAACAATACACCCTCATCACATATATAACAATACACCCTCATCATATAACTACTATATATATATAACACATACACCCTCATATATAACAAAACACCCTACATATATAACAATACACCCTCATCACCTACATATATAACAATACACCCTCATCATCTACATATATAACAATACACCCTCATCATCTACATATATAACAATACACCCTCATCAGCTACATGAATAACAATACACCCTCATCACCTAATATATAATAATACATCATCACCTACATATATACATATATATATAACAATAACCCTCATCATCTACATATATAACAATACACCCTCATCAACATATATAACAATACACCCTCATCATGACTACATATATAACAATACATGTATATAACATCATCTACATATATAACAATACACCCTCATCATCTATATAACATATATAACAACAATACACCCTCATCACCTACATATATAACAATACACCTCATCATCTACATATATAACAATACACCCTCATCATCTATCAATACCATCATCTACATATATAACAATACACCCTCATCATACATATATAACAATACACCCTCATCATATATATAACAATACAACAATACACCCTCATCCTATTTACAATCACCCTCATCATCATATATAACATATATAACAATATAACAATACCCTCATCATATAATATATAACAATACATCCTCATCATCTACATATATAACAATACACCCTCATCATCTACATGAATAACAATACACCCTCATTATCTACGTCCTAGTATATATCAATACACCCTCATCACCTACATATATAACAATACACCCTCATCACCTCCATATATAACAATACACCCTCATCACCTACATATATAACAATACACCCTCATCACCTACATATATAACAATACACCCTCATCATCTACATATATAACAATACACCATCATTATCTACAATACACCCTCATCACCTACATATATAACAATACACCCTCATCACCTACATATATAACAATACACCCTCATCATCTACATATATAACAATACACCCTCATCACCTACATATATAACAATACACCCTCATCATCTACATATATAACAATACACCCTCATCACCTACATATATAACAATACACCCTCATCATCTACATATATAACAATACACCCTCATCACCTACATATATAACAATAAACCCTCATCATCTACATATATAACAATACACCCTCATCACCTACATATATAACAATACACACTCATCATCTACATATATAACAATACACCCTCATCATCTACATATATAGCAATACACCCTCATCACATACATATATATCAATACAATACACCCTCATCATCTACATATATAACAATACACCCTCATCATCTACATATATAACAAAACACCCTCATCACCTACATATATAACAATACACCCTCATCACCTACACATATATATACAATACACCCTCATCACCTACATATATAACAATACACAAACATCACCTACATATATAACAAAACACCCTCATCACCTACATATATAACAATACAACCTCATCATCTACATATATAACAATACATCCTCATCACCTACATATATAACAATACACCCTCATCATCTACATATATAACAATACACCCTCATCACCTCCATATATAACAATACACCCTCATCACCTACATATATAACAATACACCCTCATACCTACATTTATAACAATATACCCTCATCACATACATATATAACAATACACCCTCATCACCTACATATATAACAATACACCCTCATCATCTACATATATAACGATATACCCTTATTATCTACATATATAACAATACACCCTCATCATCTACATAAATAACAATACACCCTCATCACCTACATATATAACAATACACCCTCATCACCTACATATATAACAATACACCCTCATCATCTACATATATAACAATACTCCCTCATCACCTACATATATAACAATACACCCTCATCACCTACATATATAACAATACACCCTCATCACCTACATATATAACAATACACCCTCATCACCTACATATATAACAATACACCCTCATCATCTACATATATAACAATACACCCTCATCATCTACATATATAACAATACACCCTCATCACCTACATATATAACAATACACCCTCATCATCTACATATATAACAATACACCCTCATCACCTACATATATAACAATACACCCTCATCATCTACATATATAACAATACACCCTCATCACCTACATATATAACAATACACCCTCATCACCTACATATATAACAATACACCCTCATCATCTACATATATAACAATACACCCTCATTATCTACATATATAACAATACATCTTCATCATCTACATATATAACAATACACCCTCATCATCTACATATATAACAATACACCCTCATCATCTACATATATAACAATACACCCTCATCATCTACATATATAACAATACACCCTCATCACCTACATATTTAACAATACACCCTCATCATATACATATATAACAATACACCCTTATCATCTACATATATAACAATACACCCTCATCATCTACATATATAACAATACACCCTCATCATCTACATATATAACAATACACCCTCATCATCTACATATATAACAATACACCCTCATCACCTACATATATAACAATACACCCTCATCACCTACATATATAACAATACACCCTCATCACCTACATATATAACAATACACCCTCATCACCTACATATATAACAATACACCCTCATCATCTACATATATAACAATACACCCTCATCATTACATATATAACAATACACCCTCATCATCTACATATATAACAATATACCCTCATCATCTACATATATAACAATACACCCTCATCACCTCATATATAACACCTACATATATAACAATACACCCTCATCATCTACATATATAACAATACACCCTCATCACCTACATATATAACAATACACCCTCATCATCTACATATATAACAATACACCCTCATCACCTACATATATAACAATACACCCTCATCACCCTCATCATCTACATATATAACAATACACCCTCATCATCTACATATATAACAATACACCCTCATCATCTACATCTACATATATAACAATACACACTAATCACCTACATATATAACAATACACCCTCATTATCTACATATATAACAATGCACCCTCATCACCTACATATATAACAATACTCCCTCAACATCTACATGTACATATATAACAATACACCCTCATCATCTACATATATAACAATACACCCTCATCACCTACATATATAACAACACCCTCATCATCTACATATATCACAATACACCCTCATCACATACATATATAACAATACACCCTCATCACCTACATATATAACAATACACCCTCATCACCCATTTATATAACAATACACCCTCATCACCTACATATATAACAATACACCCTCATCATACATCTACACCCTCAACCTCCATATATAACAAAACACCCTCATCACCTACATATATAACAATACAACCTCATCATCTACATATATAACAATACACCCTCATAATCTACATATATAACAATACACCCTCATTATCTACGTCCTAGTATATAACAATACACCCTCATCACCTACATATATAACAATACACCCTCATCATCTACATATATAACAATACACCCTCATCATCTACATATATAACAATACACCCTAATCATCTACATATATAACAATACACCCTCATCATCTACATATATAACAATACACCCTCATCACCTACATATATAACAATACACCTTCATCATCTACATATATAACAATACACCCTCATCACCTACATATATAACAATACACCCTCATCACCTACATATATAACAATACACCCTCATCATCTACATATATAACAATACACCCACATCACCTACATAATAACAAAACACCCTCATCACCTACATATATAACAATACACCCTCATCACCTACATATATAACAATACACCCTCATCACCTACATATATAACAATACATCCTCATCATCTACATATATAACAATACACCCTCATCATCTACATATATAACAATACACCCTCATCACCTACATATATAACAATACACCCTCATTATCTACATATATAACAATACACCCTCATCATCTACATATATAACAATACACCCTCATCATCTACATATATAACAATACACCCTCATCACCTATATATATATAACAATACACCCACATCACCTACATATATAACAATACAACCACAACACCTACATATATAACAATACACCCTCATCATCTACATATATAACAATACACCCTCATCATCTACATATATAACAATACACCCTCATCATCTACATATATAACAATACACCCTCATCATCTACATATAAAACAATACACCCTCATCATCTACATATATAACAATACACCCTCATCACCTACATATATAACAATACACCCTCATCATCTACATATATAACAATACACCCTCATCACCTACATATATAACAATACATCCTCTTCATCTACATATATATAACAATACACCCTCATCATCTACATATATAACAATACACCCTCATAACCTACATATATAACAATACACCCTCATCACCTACATATATAACAATACACCCTCATCACCTACATATATAACAATACACCCTCATCATCTACATATATAACAATACACCCTCATCACCTACATATATAACAATACACCCTCATCATCTACATATATAACAATACACCCTCATCACCTACATATATAACAATACACACTAATCACCTACATATATAACAATACACCCTCATTATCTACATATATAACAATACACCCTCATCATCTACATATATAACAATACACCCTCATTATCTACATATATAACAATACACCCTCATCACCTACATATATAACAATACACCCTCATCACCGACATATTTAACAACACCCTCATCACTGACAAACTTAGAAAATTACTGACAATGTGCTGTCTTTACTGAAAAACTTAGACAATTACTGACCTTTTTACTGCCGTTACTGATAAACTTAGGAAAGTGCTGACAATCTTAGTCGGTGCTGATAAACTTAGACAATTACTGACCCGTTTACTGTCCCTGCTGAAAAACTTAGACAAGTGCTGACATTTACTGATAATTACTGTCCCTATTGTTCTCGCTCTCGGGGAGGCTGCAGTGGTGTGAAAATGACTGTGTGTTATACTTTGAATTAAAAAAAGACTTATTTTAATTTTTGATAAAAAAAAAATCCCAGGCAGTTATCATTTTTTTAATCTAAATATTATTGATATCTGTAAAATAATTCAGAATAACTATGAGTAAATCAAGTTTAAATCTATGTGTTGAATATATCTATCCCTGTTCAATCAAAGAATTAAAATTAATTAATCATCAAGTTAGTTTTCATCTATTTATTTCTTTGCAGACAGATATCTGACTTTAATGTTGAGCCCCCCCCCCCCCTTTTCACGATCGGAAAGTTGTATCAATTTTCTTTTCACAAACAGGACAGATGTCTCTTATTAGAAAAGGAAATCTTCTAAATATTGATGATTACTGATTTTTATTAGGTAATTCAGTTTCCTAATGTTCTCGGACATCTGTGCAAGTCATATAATTATATACCCCTGTTTACGATTTCCGGTTTCATTTGCTCATGCGGGAGTTCCCGTATTGAACAGTACACACCCCTACTAATGTGTTCGGAACCTTTTATTTGTCGGTGTTCTGCATATTATAAAACCCGATGAGTTCAGAGTAGCTCTGACATTGGCTCTGGCGAGAGCTAGCGAGACTTCAGCGAGATAGAGTAAATTATTCACGGAAATGTGCCTAGGAAGTGACTAGCACGTGGAGACATGGTAAACAGAAAAGTTATGTTGTGTTTTAGTTTTCACCACCCTATAATATCATTCTGTAGAAATGTACTTCAATCGATCTTTCTTGAATTCATTCAAGTTTAAATTATTTTAAAGTTTTTTCTATGATACAATTTTCTGCTGTCATGAATTAGAACTATTTCTTTTTAGACAAATATTTTGCATGGGAACCGGAACTATATTTTTTGGCGTCAGATTAGCAAATGGGGCACCAATGTGACTTTTAACTGACAAATCAGATGAATGAGAATTACATTTTGGGTTAATATACGAATACTACAGGAATTTTACGCTTGATAAATTCCTTTATTGTACTATCGGTGAATACAATTGCCAGGTGGATTCCCTTGCCAACACACGTGATCTCGAGTATACATGTATAGTTATGTAAAAAATGTTTTGTCCATTTAAACGCATAGGAGAAGCTGCTCGTTTTCCTTATCCTTGAATTGCTGGTGTTCTGAACTTGACACGAACTACGTATACGTTTTATTAAGCATATTTTTCTCTATAGTTATTAACAAATTAAAAACGCCAGTGATATTATTAATAGTTTCTAATGTTTCATAGGAACATTTTTTTTACTCTGCACTCCATTGATATGATCATAGATTGACCTGAACCACGTGTTCGAAGTAACATGTAAACATGTATTTGGCGTTGCTCGTGGTAAGATCCTCTGTGCGCATTAATAGCAATAGCCATATAATAAGGCAAACAAAGGTTTGTCAGTGTAAATGATATTATACATTTTTTACAAGCATCTCGGTCGCTAGTGAGCTGTAATTTTTGCAGTTAAGTATAAGATGTATTAATTGTTATTTACCAACCCCCCCCCCCCCTTAAGCCATCCATTTCTGTTGAAAGTCTTTCAGAAAGGTGTGCAAACACACATTTTTCACAGGACATGTTTCAGAAGAAACAGACTATAGCAATTTCCTGTTTACTGCCAATTTTATTTATAAAACCGGATCTACCCTATAACCTTTGAATAGGTAAATCTAAACCACGTGTCTTGAATTTAAATCACAATAACATTAGTAGGGGTGAGTACAGTGTTCCATATATAAACTTGTGCTATGCCTTGTTAATTTTGTCACTTAAAACATTATTTCTAAATGAATAGTTGGTTGGTCGCTTACACAAGATTCATAAGTACCCAATGTCTGTAAGTCCGAGACTAATAAATAATTATCAGACTAATAATAAAAATTCATGTAATAGCAATTATAGTAGTCTTACGGAAAATATTTATATTTACTAGGTCAGCGGTAAGACTAATAGTAGCAGTAGCACCACTCTCAAATATTTTTCTTCTCTCTCTCCCTCCCTCTCTCACTCTCTCTTAAAGATACAAACAGTATTGACACTTTAAGTTACTAAAATCCTTGACAAGTGCTCCGTTTATTCACATTGCCGAGGGGTTAGATCAGTATTTAGTTTTTAAACTTAATCTTAAAGTATTTTTTAATCATGATTCAATTTTAACAAAAATATTACATGTTTCGAATTCGTACGTTCCATTTTTCCCCTGTAGCTATCGGTGAATTGGAATTAATTTAATTGTATGTGCCGAAATTAAATTTCGTCTCATTAAAATAGGTAGGCGTAGGGTGTTATAATGTTAATATAACCAGTTAGAGATTTTGGTCATAAGTTGTGAAGGTAATTCCTGGGCTAAATCCGTTCTTGAGCATAAACGGGGAAGAAGGAATGTTGGCGAGTATAACAAAGTTGTGGCGCTGTGGGCCGTAATAGGGGTAAAGATTCCGTATTCCTTATGGTCTTCCGATATAAAGTCCAAGAATTGGTATATCAGGTTTCCGAATTTATTTAAGACGATGGTAAATAACAAACATGAATTTTAACAAAATCTTACAAGACTTAATCGAGTTGGATGTGGCCGGTAGAGCGTCGGGCCTCCAAACTGAAGCGATTAGTAATGGACATAGATATTTGTAAGATTAAGCGTAAACAATAATTGACTTTTGACACTAGTTGAGTTAATTGATGGACAGGTGTGTTTCTTTGATAGAATGAACATGAAAGAGGTTATAAGTAATTATACAAATAAAGTTATTGGTAAAGGATTAACAAATCCCGAGGCATTAACACCTAAAGAGCAACAGTAATTTCGACAGAGACACAGATTGTCAATTGGAATGTCTTAATCCAAAGGGAATGAGATAAATAAGACACAATTAATTACAAATAAGCACATATTAAAAACATATTAAGAATTTCACAGATAAACGTCCGAATTAAGTATGAAATATATTAAAAAGTTATTTTAATTCAAAAATGTTAATTTTTTTCGGTGATATTAACGTAATAATAAGGTAGAATGCGGACTTGTCTAGTAAAATATTTTACGAAGAAGTGAAAATTGTAAGTCATTAGTCCGTCGAACCAGTGCTCACAAATATTTATTTCGAACCCTCTATAAGCCCCCCCCCCCCCCCCTCCCCCGTCTATGCACACACGTTACATGAAAAAAAAATCTAGTATACCGGTACTTGAATATGATTTATAAAAATGTTTAAGTTTTTCGAATGATGCAAATTTCTTTGTCCATTTGATCAATATTTACCCGTCCCGTAATCATTATTTATTTGATTCAGATTTTATTCTTTTCAAAAGATTAAGATTATTCGCTAACTGTAGGTTCCCACTATCTTCCGTGACGAGTTACCATTCCTCTCTCTCTCTCTCTCTCTCTCTCTCTCTCTCTCTCTCTCTCTCTCTCTCTCTCTCTCTCCAAAAAATCAATGTATCGACCCAGACAAAGTTTAAAATACATGTATAGTTAAACTCCGGCTGATTTTTTTTCCTGTCATAATACTGCTGCATATAAATTGTGTTTGATTTTGAATTATTCTTAATTACTGAGAAAAAGTTAAGGAAATATATTATGAACTATTTTTATTTGATTGATAATCAAACAAATTCCTCACTCAACTGTCCCACACACACACTAACACGACTTAACAAAGAATATTAGGAACCAGTAACTTTTAAAAAACTTTGGATGTAATGTACCCCTTCTCATATATTTATTTTTGCTTAAATCTTTAATCAATTTGTGCCTTTCCCCGGTTGGTTTTTACATCAATCTTCTTTTTCATTAATCGTTAAATTTATCTTACGTCGGTATATCAAAAAAAAATATTAATTTAATCTAAGAATAGGTTGAAGGATTGTACATTGCATATTTGTATTACGTATGTGTTGGTGTTGAATTTCTCAAATTCAAACTGTCTTGAAGAAGAGTCTACCTGTCGCGTAATGTTGCGTAACTAACTTCCAGTGAAAACCGGCGAGTGTTCTTCTGTATAATTCAGCAGTGACACCTATTGTCTTTACCCGCTACCGTACACACTCGGATCGCCTCAGACGATTTCTTCTACACACAGGTGCTTCACAGAGTTTCCGATTGTATGTTGAATGATTATGTAATTCGACTGGATACCAGCTAAACGATTTGAATAATTTTGGACGAATAAAAATCACAGTGTTACCGTAAAATCATGATACTGGTTTAAATACCGAACAAAGCTATGAAACGTCGATTTATTAAGTTAATGAAATTTATTAATTTTTTGTACCTAAACAGATAAAAAGGAGTACAAACTTAAACACGACAGTATTAATTGTGTGTTCTACTTTAATAAAATAAATAAATAAATACATGTTCATCGTTCTTCATTTAGTTCGCACGTGCCCCCCCCCCCATTTTAATTTGAAAAGACAAAAAGAAACTAGATCCATGTGAACGTCTACCGACACTCTAATTGAAAAGAACATTGATATTAATTTCTATCAAAGTTTTGAAAATGTTTCAGGAGTATGCATAGACAAAAGATGAAAAATATAAAATGTCATAGTTTTTCATGTATTTGAATTAAAATAACACTTTCAGGTGGGGATCCAGAAAATCCAGATTCGAAAATCAGCTACAAGATGTACATTATTTCTAAAGAATAATGCGGACAGTGACTTTATCAATGAATGTCAAAGGATCAATGATCAATGCAGGCCCGTAGCGCCCTTCCTCCTGCCCAATGAATAAAATAAAAAGTCTTTTTTTAATTTAAATCCCCCGTCTGTCTTTTAATTTTGGTTTCTTCTTGCAAATGCTTGGATTCGGGTATGTTTGACTGCACAAAAACAAATATGGGCGGCCTCCACATAATTTAAAATTTTACATAATATGAAAACTATAAAAAAAAAAAAAGTATTTCCTCAAAAGGGGACACCCACGGCCTCACCGCGCGCTATGAGTTTATTAAAATTATTCAAACTAATTTGAATAAATTAAATCAAAATTGAATAAAACACATCTAACCTTACAGTTTAATTCTTTAATTTAATATTAAAGAAAGTCAGGGAGTCAACGTTAATTATGAAAATATTTATAAAATGCATGTCATGTAATAACATTGTTTAATTATGAAAAGGAGAAGACCTCTGTAAAATTTCATACCTGGTATCTAACTACTAAAGAAAGATTTTTATTTTTTTTTTAATTGCTTATCTTTTTGAAGGTTTTGAAATCTACATATATAACAATACACCCTCATCACCTACATATTTAACAATACACCCTAATCATCTACATGAATAACAATACACCCTCATCATCTACATATAACAATACACCCTCATCACCTACATATATAACAATACACCCTCATCATCTACATATATAACAATACACCCTCATCATCTAGATATATAACAATACATCCTCATCATCTACATTTATAACAATATACCCTCATCACATACATATATAACAATACACCCTCATCACCTACATATATAACAATACACCCTCATCATCTACATATATAACAATACACCCTCATCACCTACATATATAACAATACACCCTCATCACCTACATATATAACAATACACCCTCATCAGCTACATATATAACAATACACCCTCATCACCTACACATATAACAATACAATACACCCACATCACCTACATATATAACAATACACCCTCATCACCTACATATATAACAATACACCCTCATCATCTACATATATAACAATACACCCTCATCATCTACATATATAACAATAAATCCTCATCACCTACATATATATCAATAGTCCCTCATCATCTACATATATAACAATACACCCTATCACCTATATATAACAATACACCCTCATCATCTACATATATAACAATACACCCTCATCACCTACATATATAACAATACACCCTCATCACCTACATATATAACAATACACCCTCATCATCTACATATATAACAATACACCCTCATCACATATATATAACAATACATATATAACAATACACCCACATTACCTCCATATATAACAAAACACCCTCATCACCTACATATATAACAATACACCCTCATCACCTACATATATAACAATACACCCTCATCATCTACATATATAACAATACACCCTCATCATCTACATGAATAACAATACACCCTCATCACCTACACATATAACAATACACCCACATTACCTCCATATATAAAACAATACACCCTCATCATCTACATATATAACATACACCCTATACATATATAACAATACACCCTCATCATCTACATATATAACAATACACCCTCATCACCTACATATATAACAATACACCCTCATCACCTACATATATAACAATACACCCTCATCACCTACATATATAACAATACACCCTCATCATCTACATATATAACAATACACCCTCATCACCTCCATATATAACAAAACACACTCATCACCTACATATATAACAATACACCCTCATCATCTACATATATAACAATACTCCCTCATTATCTACATATATAACAATACACCCTCATCACCTACATATATAACAATACACCCTCATCACCTACATATATAACAATACACCTTCATTCTCTACATATATAACAATACATCCTGATCACATACATATATAAACAATACACCCTCATCATCTACATATATAACAATACACCCTCATCAGCTACATATATAACAATACACCCTCATCATCTACATATATAACAATACACCCTCATCATCTACATATATAACAATACACCCTCATCACTACATATATAACAATACACCCTCATCACCTACATATATAACAATACACCCTCATCACCTACATAATACATCACCTACATATATAACAATACACCCTCATCACCTACATATATAACAATACACCCTCACCCTACATATATAACAATACACCCTCATCACCTACATATATAACAATACACCCTCATCATCTACATATATAACAATACACCCTCATCATCTACATATATAACAATACACCCTCATCATCTACATATATAACAATACACCCTCATCACATCTACATATATAACAATACACCCTCATCATCTACATATATAACAATACACCCTCATCACCTACATATATAACAATACACCCTCATCATCTACATATATAACAATACACCCTCATCATCTACATATATAACAATACACCCTCATCTACTACATATATAACAATACACCCTCATCAACTAAATATATAACAATACACCCTCATCATCTACATATATAACAATACCCAATCATCAACTACATTTATAACAATACACCCTCATCATCTACATATATAACAATACACCCTCATATATAACAATACCTACATATATATAACAATACACCCTCATCATCTACATATATAACAATACACCCTCATCATATATAACAATACACCCTCATCACCTACATATATAACAATACACCCTCATCATCTACATATATAACAATACACCCTCATCACCTACATATATAACAATACACCCTCATCACCTACATATATAACAATACACCCTCATCATCTACATATATAACAATACACCCTCATCACCTACATATATAACAATATATATAACAATACACCCTCATCATCTACATATATAACAATACACCCTCATCACCTACATATATAACAATACACCCTCATCACCTACATATATAACAATACACCCTCATCATCTACATATATAACAATACACCCTCATCACCTACATATATAACAATACACACTCATCATCTACATATATAACAATACACCCTCATCACCTACATATATAAAAATACACCCTCATATATAACAATACACCCTCATCACCTACATATATAACAATACACCCTCATCACCTACATATATAACAATACACCCTCATCATCTACATAAATAACAATACACCCTCATCACCTACATATATAACAATACACCCTCATCACCTACATATATAACAATACACCCTCATCACCTACATATATAACAATACACCCTCATCACCTACATATATAACAATACACCCTCATCACCTACATATATAACAATACACAAACATCACCTACATATATAACAATACACCCTCATCACCTACATATATAACAATACACCCTCATCACCTACATATATAACAATACACCCTCATCACCTACATATATAACAATACACCCTCATCATCTACATATATAACAATACACCCTCATCACCTACATATATAACAATACACCCTCATCATCTACATATATAACAATACACCCTCATCACCTACATATATAACAATACACCCTCATCACCTACATATATAACAATACACCCTCATCACCTACATATATAACAATACACCCTCATCACCTACATATATAACAATACACCCTCATCATCTACATATATAACAATACACCCTCATCACCTACATATATAACAATACACCCTCATCATCTACATATATAACAATACACCCTCATCACCTACATATATAACAATACACCCTCATCACCTACATATATAACAATACACCCATATACCTACATATATAACAATACCTCCATCACCTACATATATAACAATACACCCTCATCATCTACATATATAACAATACACCTCATCATCTACATATATAACAATACACCCTCATCACCTACATATATAACAATACACCCTCATCACCTACATATATAACAATACACCCTCATCACCTACATATATAACAATACACCCTCATCATCTACATATATAACAATACACCCTCATCATCATACATATATAACAATACACCCTCATCACCTACATATATAACAATACACCCTCATCACCTACATATATAACAATACACCCTCATCACCTACATATATAACAATACACCCTCATCACCTATATATAACAATACACCCTCATCACCTACATATATAACAATACACCCTCATCACCTACATATATAACAATACACCCTCATCATCTACATATATAACAATACACCCTCATCATCTACATATATAACAATACACCCTCATCACCTACATATATAACAATATATCCTCATCATCTACATATATAACAATACACCCTCATCATCTACATATATAACCATACACCATCACCTACATATCTACTTCTTATTATATAACAATACACCCTCATCATCTACATATATAACAATACACCCTCATCACCTACATATATAACAATAAACCCTTATCATCTACATATATAACAATACACCCTCATCATCTACATATATAACAATACACCCTCATCATCTACATATATAACAATACACAATACACCCTCATCATCTACATATATAAAAATACACCCTCATCATCTACATCAATACATCCTCATCATCTACATATATAACAATACACCCTTATTACCTACATATATAACCATACACCCTCATCACCTACATATATAACAATACACCCTCATTATCTACATATATAACAATACACCCTCATCATCTACATATATAACAATACACAAACATCACCTCCATATATAACAAAACACCCTCATCACCTACATATATAACAATACACCCTCATCACCTACATATATAACAATACACACTCATCACCTACATATATAACAATACACCCTCATCACCTACATATATAACAATACACCCTCATCACTCTACATCAATACATCCACATCACATACATATATAACAATACACCCTCATCACCTACATATATATCAATACACCCTCATCATCTACATATATAACAATACACCCTCATCATCTACATATATAACAATATACACAAACAATACACCCTCATTACCTACAAATATAACAAAACACCCTCATCACCTACAAATATAACAATACACCCTCATCATCTACATATATAACAATACACCCTCATTATATACACAACAATACATATATAACAATACACTCTCATCATCTACATATATAACAATATTATACTTTCATGTAAATTACTTGAATCTGCTTCGTCGAGAAACATTTGATATAACAATAATGAAGCCACGCCCTCCTGCGTAGCAACAATCAACATTGCATATATAACAGCGCGGAATTTATGCGCGCACGGTTCACTGTGATATGTATTTATATAAGCAATACACCCTAATATAATAAATATATAACACTGAATACACCCTCAAAACCTACATATTTAACAATACACCCTCATCACCTTCATATATAATAATACACCCGCAACTCCTACAAATATAACAATACACCCTCATCAACTTCATATATAACAATACGTCCTCATCAACTTCATATATAACAATACGTCCTCATCATCTACATATGGAGTTTATGTCTCTCGGTTGATTTGATACACAAAAATATTCTCTTTTTAAAAGGAAGCAAGCTATTGACAAAGACATTGATAAAACAAAAATATCAACATTGTCGTTTGAAGGCATCATTTTTCAAGTTCTCTGCTCAATACAAGAACCACTTCAGCAAGAAGTATACAAGTATGAATTTTTTCATGCTAATTGTTGGACCATCGTTTACAATTGTCCACATAGTCCAAATCAGGTTTTCTGTAAAAATTTTTCGGATGTGGTTGGGGGGGGGAGGGCAAATGGACACAAAACCTGTGTCTTTAGACGATAAAAATTGTCTACGGATTATACAATTTCTTTATGGATTCTGTTGAAAATTACGCCAGACAATGGGCCAGATATGAAAAATGAAATATGAGAAAATTATGTTAAACCAAGCCTCTTTCGTTACTCCTCACTAAGATATTGACAGTCACAGTAGTTAAAGAAAAAACTTTCAAGAGTACTGTGCAACTATATGTTCGAGAAATGGTGTGAATCAGATGTGGATAATAAAAAATTCTAAAGAACTCTTGTACGATTTGAAATCTCAAGACTTTACAAAAATCAACAGCTTAACAACTTACGACTTTTCAACTTTATACACAACAATACCCCACGACAAAATAAAATCCAGGCTTTTTTATATCATTGACAACTGCTTCTTCAATAAAAATGGAACTCGAAGATTTACTTACCTCTTCATTGGTCATTTGCAAAATTATTTTGTTAAAACAGAAGTACTCTGAAGTTGACATCAAGAAGATGTTTGAGTTTCTTATTGACAATATCTATGTGGTTTTTGGAGACCAGGTATTCCAACAATCAATTGGAAATCCCATGGGTACAAATTGCGCTCCGTTATTAGCAGACTTATTTTTATATTCATATGAAGCAGAATTTATGCAAAATCTTATGAGTGAAAAGAAGAGAACACTTGCTGTGGCCTTCAACTCGACATTTAGATCTATCGACGATGTATTGTCAATTAACAATGGTAATTTCAATTCCTACGTCAATACGATGTATTCTCATGAGCTTGTGACAAAAGATACCAGAATCTGACACTTCTGTTTCATACCTGAATATTTTACTTGAAAAGATGCTAAAGGTAATCTAAAAACAAAATTATATGATTCACGTGATGACTTTAACTTTTCTATGGTCAACTTCCCTTACTTATGCAGCAATATACCTTCATCACCTGCATACGGAGTATATATATCTCAGTTGATTCGATACGCAAGAGCATGCTCTAGCTACGTATGAACAGTTTCTAAAACGAGGTAAATTATTGGCAAGCAAGTTGATGAAACAAAAATATATCAAGCTTGAGACGGAGACAGAGTTTTCGAAAAGTTACGCCTCAGTAGAAGAGGCATCTTACAGTCGTTCATTTCAAATTCCCGGGCGTCATTTTGCAAGTTCAGATTTTCTTGGCAAAAAATGGCAGGAAAATGGAAAGAAATATTACGCCTGGAACTTTCAGAAGTGAAAGTGTTTTATTGGTAAATTTAATTATCAATTAAGGGTAATTTCAGATAGGAGGTTAAGTTTGAATTTGATCTTGTTGGAGGGAGTTTAGTGTCAGTGAATATAGGAAATGCAGATATATCAATGTTAAGGCTTTTACACTTCTTGTGGATGACACAGTATCTGCTAGTAGGTGTGATAATTAATAACTTGTACCTATTTGAGTAAATTTGATTATGATTATGTACAATAACCGTTATAACTTGTTGACCCTAAAATTACTTTAGATATTTTGAGTTTCCTTGCAAACACTCTGAGAAATAACAATCTTAAAGACGCAGTTTCCAACTGTTAAGTACTGAGTAAATGAATAACTGTATTGAGTAACTTGTTTCAATGTCATAATTATTGAATTGATAAAATGTACTAGCTGGTATTGTACAAAGTTTGTTTAATGCTTGCACACTCAGTCATGGTGATGTTTCAGTGTCCCTTACACAAAAAATTGAAACAACTTTCATAAATTGTGTTAATGACCTGTCATTATGTTTTCTTACAGTTCAAAAAAATTTAGCTTTAACACTGTAAATCATCACCTAAACTTTTCGAAAACTCCGTCTCCGCCTCAAGTACACTCAGATGACATGACAATTTTACCTCTCACTATAAATTTTGTCCATTTGAACAAAAGAAATTATAGGATATTATTACTATAAAGCAAAGAACATGTAATGGTTAAGGGGCGTTTAAATAAACGCAGAGAAGACCTTAGATAATGAATAATGGAATGACCTGACTACCCTTGGAATAGACCAGTCCAAGGGTATATAAAGCAATGCTTTAGGGAAATTAGACATTCAGAAAGTTACGGCTGAAATTGAAAGAACAAAAGGAGGAAATCATTAGAAGAAGAAAAAGGGTAAGAATAGAATAAGCACCAGTGGCAGGTGATGAAGGGAATTGATGGTAAGTTCTGATTGCAGTAAATCTGCAGAAGATTGAGGCACTCAGTTCTTTCCTATCAAAAGGAACCTAGTGTAGAAACACGGTGCAAAATCCATACCCAGTCCACGTCTCTTGATAACAAAATTTTAAATAAATTGTGATTTTCCCTCAGATAGAGCGGCCTTACAATTATTAGTCTAATCATTAATTCAGATAGAGTAAGAGAAAAAGCATTATACTGTACATATATCCCTTGTAGAACCCAATCATACACGTTACAAACATTTGATAAATATAATTTTACTTGTATGTTTCAAAAGTTATCTTAAGGTATTCAGTCCCTAATAGGTCAACAAATTCAATGAAATTGAATACATAATAGATATGTAGGCATTGAATACTGTCAGTTTATTTAGACATACCTCCCATATATTACTATTCAGTGGCGGATCCAGAGGGGGGGTTACGGGGATTGCAACCCCCCCTTTGGATTTGCAAAAGAGAAAGAGAAATAAGAAAGTTCCAATTTTTTTGTTGTGTTTCTACTAAAGAAAATGTAAGGTGAAAGGCTAATGTTGTAATATATAAAGAAATGCGGTTGTAAAAACAAAATAAAACACCATCCCTTTACAAAATAGGATTTTCAGGTTCGGAGATTTATTTTCCTTTCTTTTTCAAAACCTTTCTGGTAATGTATACAAGTACTTTTTCCCAGATTGATCAACGTCCCACTTTCAAAAACCATACTCCACCCTGTATCGATATTCTATTGAGTTATTTAACTATATGTATGTGTACAACGTACGTTTTAACTGTTTTCGCCTTCAACCCCCCCCCCCCCTTTTGAAAAATACTTCAACCCCTCCTTTGAAAAATTTCTGGATCCGCGCCTGCTATTAGTATGTCTAGTGGGACGTGTCCTAATTTATGACCTTGAATTTTGGTTAAAGTTATCTCCCCTTTATTAATTAATAAAAAAAATTAATAAGAAAAAAATTAGCCGGTTAAATAAATTGTTTAAAATTGTCATTCTATTTTTGATGTTTAGATTTAGAATTAGAATTTTTTAATTTTTATTTTGAAAAAAATGCTTTTTCCCATAGACTTCAATGCAATCTTTGTTAATTAATTACAGTTTAATTAAATACATTTTTGAAACTTTCTCACGGTCAATCATTTTCTACTATAAAATGCTTTAAAATAATATCAGAGTATTATTTACTTTACGGATATTTAAGGGTAGGGAATTTGGTCCCATTAGGTAGGCCAGGAATAATTATGACAAATAGTATTCAAATTATACTGTATCTGAAAATTTAAATAAACAAAGAAAAAATACAACTTCAATAATTTATATTTTTTATTAAAGTTTACTGGTACACTTGTGTACAACATATTATGAACAATTTTTACCCTGTTCAAAAAAAGAAACATTTTGCAAGAGTTGTCTCTCTTTCCACACATAATGCTTTAACAGAAATGAAATACAAATACAAATACAAATACAAATACTTTATTGGCACAAACACAATTACAATAATTGGCAAAGGCCCACTGAACAACATTAAATAATGTTTACATATTTTTTCAAGAATTGTCAAGTAATTGACTTCTAAGATCAAAACAGTAACAAAACAATTATCAAAACAAAATAATGTTAAAAAAAACATACTTTACCCTTCCTGGGCTTAAAGAAGTGGGAAATATTTAAAATCTCAAATAATTTGATAAAAAGTTAAAGCCACCAGCAAAATGTTGCTACATTTTGGAGAACTTTTTCTTACGACAGAACTGAGGAAATTTTTGCTGCCTTTTTTTTTCAAAGTAGATTATTTTATATCCAGAAGTACACATATTTTCATTTTAGTTTCAGTAATTAAATTATTTCAATTTTACATACATTTTGGAAAAGGAAGGATTGCCAAAAATTACCAATTCTGTTTACATCAATTTGAAAGTTATGAAAAATATGTAGTATTGGTGCCCTTATTTGATGATTTAAGAATTCATAATTAAAACAAGTTGTTGTACAGTATGAAATTGAAATAAATTGAACAATTCCTTTATATTTTCAAATCATAAAAATAGAAAGCTGCAAAAATCATTTCTCAATAAAAACCATGTCCAGAGTTAATTTGTCCAAAACAAAATTTACAGCCCTCATAACTGACAAGAATTTTAATAAAACATGAAGTCTTAAGTCAGCTGGGATTTTCTTGTAAAATCTAAACTCAAAAGGAACAATTGATAATGGTAAACCAGGTATCAAGGTACAGATGAAATGTCATCATATATTAAGGCTTCAGGTCAAAATTTCCCCAAATGACCCCATTCTAAAGAAACGAAAATCCCTTGTTATTTAAAAACAGAAATTCCGGGCATTATAGACAGAAACAAGATTTGTCTAGATACAAACAGGTAATATAGAGGGCTTGTAAATTGTAAACGAAGAGTAGAATTAATTACAGGTGTGTAGATTTGTGAGGTGTAAAAAGAGCACTTAGAAACACCTGTGTACTGTACATCTTGTGTGTAGGGTCTCAGTTAATCTGTCTCATTACAAGATTAATTTAACAACAATAAGTTTGTAGAATATCTACAAAGAAACAATTTCCCATACACTCACAAGATTACTATGAATACAGATTGTACTCCTACAGGTAAAATCCTTATTCATGGACAGATATTCTTTAACATAACATGTAATACCTTGCACAATCCAAACACACACATATAACATCCAAACTATCTATCAAGAATCCATTTATACCACTTGCAAAACTGACAATCAAGTATCCAAAGTATTCATATATACAAAATATTATCTATACAGCCTAACAAGTATCGACACATACAGACGTTAGACAGCTGATCAGTTATCCATACATACAACACACACAGCTTATAAAGTCTCCATTCACTCTCATTTATACATACAACAATCACAGCTTATAAAGTCTCCATTCACTCTCCATTCACTCTCCTTTTACTCTCAGACTGGCACAATGCTTGATTGGACATCTGATTGAAGTTATTCACTTGCTTCATAGAAAAATGCAATGTCTGAAGTGTTTTTTTTTCTCAGGTCAACACCAAGACAGTGGGAATCTTTGGTAAACTTTCTCCTTTAATGGCCCTATCTTTTATCACAGAATGCAGTATCAAGCTTAGTATTGTGTCATATAGGTTTTTTGTGTCAATTTCACAAATCAGTTGGGTAGTTTTCACGTAGCACAATTTGTGCCCATTGTCATACCAAGTATTTCCACCCAAGCACACCTGAGTAACAGCACCAGTTGGTCAGTGACTTGAAGTTTGTATCACAGGTTTCTTTGTATCAATGAAATGTTTTATCCAATCACAGGTAGACTTTCATAACTGCAATGTTTTTCTCGACCAATCGGAATACAAGATCCTGTGAGTTGTTTGTAGTCAAACAGAGGAAGTGAGGTATTTTTAGAACTCCTGACTATGAGTTCAGGGTCCGTTATAGGAATACTGCTGCATGTGATGATGTGGGTTATGATGACGGACGAAATGTCTGTGGTCTATACTCTGGCTATTTTTAGATAGCATCTCACGACTCGACACTATAAGATGGGGGCTAGGCACGCCCGCATACAAGTTTTTGTGTTGTGGTCCATGTATGGGGTTCACATGAATGTTTGTTTTGACATCGTTCGTGTGAGGGACCCCAAGATAAGGCTCGGGGTCCTGTGTAGGAACTCTGTTAAAATGAGGGCCGTTCACGACGGACCCCTGGTGGTACTGCGCCCGTCGTCTGCGCTGGAAAAAGAGGAACGCAATGATTATAACGACGAGAAGGATTCCGCCACAACCAGAGGAATATTCAGGTTACTGCGGTCGATCGTGTAGGCATACTGGTTCTGAGGATGATCTACAAATAGAATAAAGAATGTCAACAAATTTGTTAAATATGAAAATTGCTCAGCATTTTAATTCTAAAATTCAGTTGTAGTTTCATATTAAGTAGACCTCAGAAGCTTTATACTTTACTAAATTGAAAAATAAGGTTTGTACTTTCTACATTAGATTAATACTTACTGGATTGAACAATAGGATGTGCACTGCGCCAACTGAAGCCCATTGTATTGGCCGCCAGACAGATGTACATTCCTCCGTCAGCCTCCGTCACGTGATGAATCACAAATTTATTGAGGTACGTGCCATCGGATCCGCTCCCGATCTCACTCGTTTTCAGGATGATGAAAGGTTGCCCCTTTAGCTTTATAGAGTTGTTGGACATGAATTTAGGGTCGTCAACTCTCTTTAGCCACTGTTTAATAAAATAATTAAAAAATTAACGATAGACAAAATTATAAATATGATATTGTACTATGAACAGAGGTTCAGAAATGTAGTTAATCTGGCAGACATTGCTCCGTCTTATTTTATTAAAAGCATCACGTATATGTAACTCACTACTTTATGTTTTAATCATAATTCCTCTGTCATAAAAATCAGTCTTAATTAACATTAAGAATAACAACATATGATGATCTCTAATTTCATATATTGACAAAATTAAACTATATTATTGAGATGTATTTTGATCTTAAACATCTGTCATGTTCTAAGACTTAAGAGATTTACCGAGTTATAGAAAATGAACTTATCTAAAACACAATAATGTCTGCAATAAAGGTATCATCTCTCCTAATCTAAACTACATCAGAAAATATATGTTTATAATTAAACACAGAACAGATATTTTAACCTTACGCACACCCTACCCATCTGTTTGTGAGAGTGATTCCCTCTCTAAGCTGTTCTGTTTTTACAGTTGTTCATTAGCTAGGATCACATTTCCCCATTATAAAGGTAAAAACAAATGGACATTCCATTAAAAAGTTTTTCTTGTGAATATTAAAGCTAAGTTCTAGATGTTCACGCTGAAAATGCAACAGGGTTTGACAGATGGTTCGGTGTGGAAAATCTCTCTTGTAATTAATGTATATCCCAAATCAACTCCACCAAGGAATGAATTTGATTTTAATTTTATTGGAATTGTAGTTGTCAACATTCTAAATTTTCATGAGACCTGTGAAACAAGTACAGCATGTTGACAAAGTAATGGAAGACTGACCTGGCCTATTATCAAAACACAAGGCACTAGTCCAGGCTTCAAGGCAATACAACTAACAAGAGCTCACTTTCGATCCAGGTCTCACTTTTCCACAATATAAAAATATTCTTTTGGTAAAAGTGAGACTGAGATCAAAAGTGGGCTCATCTAGGCCTTATAGCCCTGGAGCCAGACCTGAACAGCAATTGAGAGCTGTACACACTCAGTCAATATCTGAACACTGGGCCAGTTTTGATTGAGAGCCGTACCTGAATATGTGGTTCCATCTCGCTATTGATTCGACACTGTAGCTGTGCGCTCTCTCCGATCCTGACCGTTGTGTTGAGGGGTGGGGCGCCAGTAACTCGGGCTTGGCCATTATCTTATCTGTAAACATCAATAATGCGGCATTATATGACATGGGTGAGTATGGTCAGGTAATGGACCCTGGAATAGCCTTCCCAGGTCTCAGAATATAAACTTTGCAAATTAATGTTAAACTAGTTTGAGGTACCCACTCCTCAATAAAATTCACTTCTGTCTGTGAGTCTTGTAATTATGGACACTATGTACACATGCATTTATCATTTTTAACATTTTTAAAATGTAATATGCTTTTATTATAGTGTAAAAAACAATGAAATGTCCAGTGTGGTAGACACTTCCGTATATTAATTATACTTAGTGATTTTGGTTGCCCCTAAAGATGAATTATAAACAAGTTTTTCTGTATTGTTTTTTATTTTGTATAAATCTTTTACAATTGAAGGGAAGTTTTCATTGAATTAATTTGAATATAAAATCAATCCATCATACAGTATAAAACAAACTCGCCCGTAGGCAGAAATCTTTTTTTTTTGTGATGGCTTGAGGGCACTACACATCATCTATTGTCAAGTTGTTTAAAGTGAACAGAATTTCTATTACTCAAACCCCATTATTTAGGGCTTCAAAATAATTTCTCAATTAATGCATTTTCTTAAACAGATTTCCATTTTATTCTGAACATCTCGCTTTTCTCATCTTGCAACGATCAACAAATTGACACAGTTTTCAGACAAAAAACACAAGGTTTAACAGGACTAATACAAACCAATAAAAGTATCCAATAACACCGGACTATATTTCAATGAGTACTATAACAACCTGATTGGCATATAAAAATTTTTTTTTTGCATAAACAATAGATTTCACCTCTCTTTTATTAAATACAATTTATTCGCTATTGAGAATTTGGGACTGTTTCATTAACATTGGAAATTTTGGGACTGTTTAATTAACATTGGAGAATTTGGGACTGTTTCATTAACAATGGAGAATTTTGGGACTGTTTCATTAACAATGGAGAATTTTGGGACTGTTTCCTTAACAATGGAGAATTTTGGGACTGTTTCATTAACAATGGAGAATTTGGGACCGTTTCATTAACATTGGAGAATTTGGGGGACTGTTTCAATAACATTTGTGAGGATATCCTTACCGATGACTTCTATATGGTAGGTAAAGTTGATGGACCCGAGACGATTCCTGACCACACAGGTATAGAGTCCGGAGTCCGTCTGTTGTAAATCCGGCAGCCGTAGGATCCAGGAGGACTTCCGTCCGGCGTCGTGATGGTACAACTCGTGGTGGTCCTTCATCCACGTAATCTGGGGTCGGGGGTTTCCCGTGGCTTTACATCGGAGCCGCAGCGAACTGTTGACCGGCCTCGTGATCTTCTGTCTCTTCATCTTCTCAGGGTTTGTAAACCGAGGGGACGCTACAGAAAGAGGAAAGTCAACTTGATGAAAAACAATCATGTAAGCAATACAAGTAACCGTCATTTACCTATAAAATTCACATCATGTATTATAAAAGAATTGCATTTACGTTTTGGTTATCAAATTCAGATACAAGCTATAATGTTCTGTCTAACACTGAGACAGGAATTCACAAGCTGAGTGTAAAAATAATGGACTAACAATTGGTATGAAAAAAGTCAGTCAGCATTTGACTCAATGATGAATTGTATTTGCTGACGAGATCATTGTATCGACCATAGAAATTACGAAATGATGACTTTAAACGAGACTGTTGATATTCTTGTTTCATCAACTTGCTTGTACCAATAATTTACCTCATTTTAGAAATTGTTCATACGTAGAGCATATTCTTGCATATCGAATCAACTGAGATATATATATATATATATATATATATATATATATATATATATATATATATATACTCCGCATGCAGGTAATGAAGGTATATTGCTGCATAAGTAAGGGAAGTTGACAATGGAAAAGTTAAAGTCATCCCGTTTATCACATAGCTTGGTTGTTAGATTACCATTAACGTGGACTCTGTGGTATCTTTTATTTCAAGCTCACCAGGATATATCGTATCAACGTAGGAATGGAAATTACCATTGTTAATTGACAATATGTCGTTTATATATCTAAATGTCGATTTGGAGGCTACAGCAAGTGTTTTCTTCTTTTCACGCATAAGATTTTGCATGAATACTGCTTCATATGAATATAAAATAGGTTTGCTAATAACGGAGCGCGATGTGTACCATGGGAATTCCAATAGATTGTTAGAATACCTGGTCTCCAAAGACCATATAGTTATTGTCAATCAGAAACTCAAGAATCTCTTTGATATCAACTCTAGAGTAATAGTGTGTGCAAACAGAATGACCAAGGTAAGTTAATTTACGAGTTCATTTTTTAATAAAAAAGCAGCTGTCAATTATGTAAAAAAGCCTGGACTTATAATTAATCGTGGGGAATGGTGTGTATAAAGTTGAAAAGTTGCAAGTTTTAAAGTTGTTGATTTTAGTAAAATCTTGTGATTTCAAATTGTCCAAAAGTTCTTTGGAATTTTTGAGTATCCACGTCTGATTCACGCCACTTGGTAACGAACAGTATTGAATCTTACTTAATCTTTACTTTTATTTTTTCGCATTTCTAGAAAATTTCTTTATGGGTCATTTGATCTAGTCGACGGGACTCTTGAGAACAATTACTCTGATAAACTGACGAAAAGGAATAAGTTTATGAAACTAATTTCAGAACAAAAAATTAAGAGGAAAATGATGTATTCATCTTTATAAATCCTTATAAAGCAATATGCTACTCAATGTGTCTAATCAGTAAAAATAACTCTAATTTAATGTTTTGTTCGAAATTACTAAATTATACATACTTTTTAGACGAAAAAATCATTAGAAAGGCCAAAATTCCCATGCGCTTGAATTTTATTTATTTTTGTTTACTTAAAAAGAAAATTTTAAAAATGTAAACTGACAGATTTAGATTTTGCCTTCTGACGTCAAAAAAACCCAGCCGTATGAGATTTACATGCATATTTGACCACCTTAGATTTACATCAAACATTTAGGCTCCTTAGTTCCTGACCTATCGATATGATTACTGTAGAAGTACATTTTTCCGCGTGGTATTAATTTACGCTATGTACGCGGTTACAAATTTTCCGCGGAAATTTGTCCAAGCGTACTTAATATAAATGTAAGACATATAGTGACAGTCTAAAAAATCCGCGTAATTTTCTACCAGCGGATTAAACAGAAATTGAAATTCCGCGGAATTATGACCCCGTGGAAAAAGGTACGTCTACAGTATATATGATTCAGTGTTAGACAGAGAGGGGGTGTCTGTTCTAGAGAGGATACGACGACTGGTGAGTCAGTGCAGAAATAGTCCGTCAATATGGAAAAAAAATATTAAATCGTTTAATTTCACAAGAGTGATCAAGGAGTTGAAGAAACACGTAAGACGATACTCTGTGTAGAAAATCTAAAGAACTCCATATACTTCTAGAATAAAGTCTTTTAAATTACTATGAGGGTACATATTACCATAACCCTATTGTAAAACACTGAAGGGTAATGTTTCATATATAGGGTTGTTACAACGCAAAATGTAATATCAACGCGAAATGTAATAAACCTGGATTATTACATTTTGCGTTATTACATTTTGCGTCGAGATCAACGCAAAATGTAATACAAAATGTAATTACATAGTTTTAGATTATTACATTTTGCGTTATTACATTTTGCGTCGAGATCAACGCAAAATGTTATAACTTGCTTTTTCGTTGTTAGATTTTGCGTTATTTTATTTTTGCACTAAACACAACGCAAAAGGTAATAAAACAATATGTAATAAAACAAAATATAATTTATTTATTTAATTGCGTATAATATAACAGTGCATAAAATTGATTCAAATATATACATGTAACCAACAAGGGAAACACGCTGTAAAACTATTAAGAACTTAAACAATGAGACCAACATTAGGGCTTTTTCGGACATAAATACATCTAAAAGTAGATTTTTTTCTGACTCTGATTTTAGTTAAATCGAATACACTGTACTTAATTATACAGAATTAACTCAACTTTGATCGTCATATTTTTGATAGTCATATATTTCTAACCAATAACACATAATTTATTTAATTACAAAGATTGACCATAGGTTCATTAAAATCTCTTGATATGTATGTATACATTGGTTAACAAATTAGACGTGTATGTGAGGGGCAGGGATGGGGTGGGGTGTACTTTGTACGTTTATAACTGTATTTCTGTGGACTTAGTGACACCATCCATTTTATTATTGGATGGAGAGAAAGAGAGAAAGAATTTTGTTTTTGCTTGTTTGCAATGCTGGTGATTTGCATGGAACAGAATGGTATCATTTGTCAATGAACCCCTTCCCGCTATAATTTCACACCTGCCAGTACAAATGAAAAGTTTTTTTTATAGATTCATTGCATTTGTCTATAAAAAAAAAAAGCACACTGGTCAATACTCCCCAACAACCCTGCCCACAGATGCACGTTTCTAATTTGCAACACCTATAATTTGGAAACATTTATTAAACTGATTTTAAATACATTTAGATAATTAAATAAATATATTTTAAAATTTATTAATTGAAATAAATTGCATGTATCTAATTTTTTCTTTTGTTTTATTTTATTTTCAGCGGCTACTACAATATTGCAAATTGTACTCAATCTGGCTGACGAAAAAAAATGTGTTATTACATTTTGCGTTCTTGCCTTTTGCATAATCTCGACGCAAAATGTAACAACGCAATATGTAATAATCCAAAAAAATTGTTATTACATTTCGCGTTATAACAATCTGCGTTGGTATCGACGCAAAATGTAATAACGCGAAATGAAATAATCCTCAAAAGTGTGTTGTTACTTTTCGCGTTATTACATTCTGCGTTGATTTCGACGCAAAATGTAATAACGCAAAATGTAATAATCGGGGTTTATTACATTTTGCGTTGTTATTACATTTTGTGTTGTAACATAGGGTTCAAATGTTTATTTAACACTACAAGAGTATAGAATGAACATTACTGTGTCTTCGTGTAAAAATCTACGAATTATTTACTAACGACATAATTGGGCTTAGATAATATGTCTTATGTAGATGCATGTTATTTGTTATATCTGGAAAACTTCAATGCATATTTCTTATCTAAGCTATTTACTCTAATTTTAATGAAAGAAAAAGTGAGCAAGCTCACATACCCCACGCTTCCCCAAAACTCAAAGTGCTGAAAATCCCGGAAAAATGAAAGAATCAAAATTTCACGGTGATATGCACATCTACAAATTGTGTCCTAAATATCTCCAAAGTTTGATGAAATACTGTGCAGCGGTTAATGAGGAGTTGCGCTGACAAACTGTTCACCCCTATATTCAAGATATCCCCAAAAATCTAAGTTGTAAAGTGCCGAAATTCCCAGAAAAATAAAGGAATCGGAATTTCCAGGTAATATGCACATCTTCACACTGTGTCCTTAATATCTCCAAAGTTTGACGAAAATCTGTGTAGCGGTTTATGAGGAATTGCGCTGACAAAATATGACCAAAAATCTAAGTTTAAAAGTGTGAAAATTCTAAGAAACCAGAAGTCTCTGTCGAGACTGAAGCTCTACTGGTTTGAACTTATAGCAAAGGAAAAGAAAAGTACTTAAGCAGCTGGGATTTGAAATTTTACAACAGCAATAAATAGAATAATGATCGTTGATAAAGTCTTTTTATGTTCTTAGTGTAGTCTACTTGTGTGCCAAGTTATATTGAAATCAGACCAAAACTGTAGGAGGAGTAGTATTTTGAAACAATTTTACAGTCATTTCTATTTTTAGTAACCACGGAAACACCGTTCATCAAAATTAAAATTCGATACACAGAATTATGTATCTTAGTGTATTCTACTTGTGTGCCAAGTTATACTGAAATCAGACCAAAACTGTAGGAGGAGTAGCATTTTGAAACAATTTTACAGATATTTCTATTTTTTGTAACCACGGCAACACCGTTCATCGAAATCAAAAACCAATACACAGAATTATGTATCTTAGTGTATTCTACTTGTGTGCCAAATAATACTGAAATCAGACCAAAACTGTAGGAGTAGTAGCATTTTGAAACAATTTCACAGAAATTTCTAATTTTAGTAACCACGGCAACACCGTTCATCGAAATCAAAAACCAATAGACACAGAATTATGTATCTTAGTGTATTCTACTTGTGTGCCAAGTTATACTGAAATCAGACCAAAACTGTAGGAGGAGTAGCATTTTGAAACAATTTTACAGATATTTCTATTTTTAGTAACCACGGCAACACCGTTCATCGAAATCAAAAACCAATACACAGAATTATGTATCTTAGTGTAGTCTACTTGTGTGCCAAGTTATACTGAAATCAGACCAAAACTGTAGGAGTAGTAGCATTTTGAAACAATTTCACAGAAATTTCTAATTTTAGTAACCACGGCAACACCGTTCATCGAAATCAAAAACCAATACACAGAATAATGTATCTTAGTGTATTCTACTTGTGTGCCAAGTTATACTGAAATCAGACCAAAACTGTAGGAGGAGTAGCATTTTGAAACAATTTCACAGAAATTTCTATTTTTAGTAACCACGGCAATACCGTTCATCGAAATCAAAAACCAATTTACAGAATTATGTATCTTAGTGTATTCTACTTGTGTGCCAAGTTATACTGAAATCAGACTTAAACTGTAGGAGGAGTAGCATTTTGAAAGAATTTCACAGAAATTTCTATTTTTAGTAACCACGGCAATACCGTTCATCGAAATCAAAAACCGATACACAGATTTATGTATCTTAGTGATATGTACTTGTGTGCCAAGTTATACTGAAATCAGACCAAAACTGTAGGAGGAGTAGCATTTTGAAAGAATTTCACAGAAATTTCTATTTTTAGTAACCATGGCAATACCGTTCATCGAAATCAAAAACCGATAAACAGAATAATGTATCTTAGTGTAGTCTACTTGTGTGCCAAGTTATACTGAAATCAGACCAAAACTGTAGGAGAAGTAGCATTTTGAAAGAATTTCACAGAAATTTCTATTTTTAGTAACCACGGCAACACCGTTCATCAAAATCAAAAACCGATACACAGAATTATGTATCTTAGTGTAGTCTACTTGTGTGCCAAGTTGTACTGAAATCAGACCAAAACTGTAGGAGGAGTAGCATTTTGAAAAATTGTTTACAGACAGACGGACAGCTAGACAGACAGACGGACGGACGGACGCCGGACGCATTACTATCGCATAAGCTCTTCTGGTCTCTGACCAGTAGAGCTAAAAATAAAGGAATCGGAATTTCCAGGTAATATGCACATCTACACATTGTGTCCTAAATATCTGCAAAGTTTGACAAAATTCTGTGCAGCGGTTTATGAGAAGTTGTGCTGACAAACTGGTCATCTCTATATTCAAGGTATGGCCAAATACCTAAGTTAAAAAGTGCAGGAATTCCCGGAAAAAATAATGGAATCGGAATTTCCTGGTAATATGCACATCTACACATTGTGTCCTAAATACCTGCAAAGTTTGACAATTAAATTCTGTGCAGCGGTTTATGAGGAGTTGCGCTGACAAACTGTTCATCTCTATATTCAAGGTATGGCCAAATGTCTAAAATAAAAAGTGCGGAAATTCCCGGAAAAAATAATGGAATCGGAATTTCTTGGTAATATGCACATCTACACATTGTGTCCTAAATACCTGCAAAGTTTGACAATTAAATTCTGTGCAGCGGTTTATGAGGAGTTGCGCTGACAAACTGTTCATCTCTATATTAAAGGTATGGCCAAATGTCTAAGTTTAAAAGTGCGGAAATTCCCGGAAAAAAATAATGGAATCGGAATTTCCTGGTAATATGCACATCTACATATTGTGTCCTAAATACCTGCAAAGTTTGACGAAATTCTGTGCAGCGGTTTATGAGGATTTGCGCTGACAAAAAAAAAGGACTGACTGACTGACGGACTGGTCAAAAATATTATACTTCACGCAACTAGTTGCGTGGGATATAATAATGATATACATGTATTTTAGTGGTTATATTTTAGATTGAGAGATTTGTGTTAGCTGTTCACTGTATTTCAATGTTCACAAATGTTTACAAAATAAATTGTAGTTTAAGTGTTGTTTACGTTGTTCAATGTATATGCATTGTTTTACAAATTTAGAAATTTTAATCAATATTGAACCATTTGTGCAATTCATCGGTAATTATTTTGGTGTCAATTGTCTTTCCATTTTTAATATTTCCGATCGATATTTTCAAATACCAAAAATGAGATGGTCTATGCATGATGTCTTCATATTTGTGTCACCCATTTTTTATTATCTAACTAACCATTAGTTTTTTTTTTTAATTATTCATATTTGAAAGTTACAATATTTTAATGTAACACTTTGTTAATGTAATGTAACCCTGAACCCTCACTCGGACCCTACAGACATCCATGATTTGATTTCTAATAACTATTCTGACTTTTTTTTACTTATTTAAAATTCTATTGAATCTAATAGTGATGTGCTATAGATTTCGAATCATTTCCTGGACCCATTTTGACTGATAAGATGTAAATGAAAAGGCCATGACTTTCTGGAATGCAATTAAGATGAATTTAAACCTGAACTGAATATCGCTTCGGAATGTTCCGTCGAACTGACTAATACATAGGGCCCAGGGCGGGTGTGTGTTCCGTCAACCTGACTAATACATAGGGTCCAGGGCGGGTGTGTGTTCCGTCGACCTGACTAATATATAGGGTCCAGGGCGGGTGTGTGTTCCGTCGACCTGACTAATACATAGGGCCCAGGGCGGGTGTGACAGATCGGGAGGGAAAGCTTTCTCCTACAATGCGTCTGATCCAACCTATGTAATTTTAAGGAACTGTGTTTACGCCCTCTTTACAAATCTGTATTGTTTGGAGACTTTTTAACCCGCCATGAACACCTTTGTTCACTTTCATCAAACCACGATAAAGTTTCAGAAAGATTTTTTTGGATCAACCCTGGTACAAACAAATATAATTGATACAACTTTAAAAATATACTTTCATGTAAATGAGATTCGTTTAATTGAAATAAGTAATTTGTTCCATAATCGATCTTCGAATCTAAATTAATCAGCATGCATGAGCAAATTGAAATTGGTTGAGCAGTTGCAGAGAAGAACCTGAAAATGTTCAGATGTTAACGCACAAAGCACAATGCACGGAGGATGAATACAGATAGCATTATTTTACACAAATGCCACAAGCTGCCATATGAGGGCATCACTGTTTCACAAACACATCTAGTTAAACAAGAGATGTTTGTAAAACACTTATGCCCCCTCCCCCCAAATTGGAATTTTTCCAAGTCCAAGGGGCAAAACTCTGTCAAAAATGGCACGATTGTACCCAAAACAGAACTTGACCTAGATATTCATCTGATAAATCTGTATACTAAATTTCATCTCAGCATGTGCAAGGGTTGTGAAGAAAATGAACGGAAACTGCAAATAATTGAAATTTTTCTAAGTCCAAGGGACATAACTCTGTCAAAAATGGTGCGATTGTACCCAAAACAGAACTTGACCTAGATAATGTGATATATCTGTATACCAAATTTGATTTCAGTATGTGCAACAGTTGCAAAGAAAATGAGCGGAAACTGCAAATAATTGAAATTTTTCTAAGTCCAAGGGGTATAACTCTGTCAAAAATGGTGCGATTGTACCCAAAACAGAACTTGACCTAGATATTAATGTGATGTATCTGTATACCAAATTTGATTTCAGTATGTGCAACGGTTGTGAAGAAAATGAATGGAAACTAAGTGGACCGACAGACCAACCGACCAACAGACAGCAGCAAAGCAATATGCCCTCCCTTCTTCGAAGGGGGGCATAATAATTTTTTAATATATATATTTCTACGTAAAAATTAATCACCTGTTGAGCTTTATGGTCAGATAAGCTGAAAAAGTGTTTTGGCATACAAAACAAAAAAATAAGTTTTTTTTTAATTTATTTTTTTCTTTTGTACATATTTCTATATCCTTGATGGGTACAGCATCTAAAAATAAAAACAGAAATACAAGTCAGTATGGATTAAAAACATACAAAAATATAATTTATTGTAAAAAAAGCAAAATATTTTAAAGGCTGTTTTACTTGTTGAAAGGTTTTGGCACAACAAATGCTTGAAGAACAGGAATGGCGTTATTTCTAATCAAGATCAGATCAACTAAAATCAGGGAAAATCAAAGAAAGTTCCAAGGAGCAGTTAAATAACCTTAATTCTCTTGAAATCTCAAAAAAAATGTGAGTGCTTCAGCTTATGGTAATGTATTGCAACAAGAGAGTCTGATCAGTTCTAGTGAGATTGAATTCAACTGGAGAATAATGATGGTAAGAAAATTCTAAGCCTTGGTTTCCACAAATGTTATTACATTCAGTCTTTCCCATAATGCATATTTCATTTAAAAAAATACTTTTTACCACTTAAAACATCAAATAAATGGTCATCATCAGGACACAGAAAAAAATATAAAAACTAATTTTTTATAAATTGAGTTCAATATTATTGACTTGATGGAATCAGTTTATTTAAACAACAAAATGCTTTCTTTGGTTGTAAGTTGGGGAATGAATGTCACAGCTGCTGCAAAAAAAAATATGTAACCCTCGTAAGCGGGTTATGTAAAATATTTTCTGCAATAGCTGTGCCATTCACTCCCGTACTAACAAACAAAGACAGGCATTTTTATAATTCTGTTTAAATAATTATTTAAAGTAGGATTACGAAGATCAATTATCGTATTAATGATACATTCGTCTTAGTACATTTCATCGATGGAACAGCCACTGATCAAGAAATCAATACAGTTGATATGCCTAGTGTTATTCATGCACTGATCAACGGCAAAGGGTTTTTAAGAAATAAAGGAGATATTCAGTGGATGTAAATATTCTATCATATTCCAACTTTCTAGGTGGAATCTGCATTCAACTTCAATGGTTCTTTTATTTTTTTAAACAATCTATCAAATTATATTCATTTCAGGCTGGCTTTGTCAAAGACACTTATGGTGGTAAAAATAAATGAGCAAGGCTTAAATTATTCATTAACAGATTTTAGGGGTGGGGGGTATAGAAAACTAGGAGGAAATTGAACATTTTAATCCATTATCATTTCAAATTTTATGAATTATTGTTTATCATTTATGTTATATTTTGTAGAATAAACTGCAAACAAGAGGCCAAAGGGCCCTGAATCTCTCTTCTGATAAATTACAGTACAATCTATCACTTCTATTAGAAACCTCCAACTCTATTAGTATCATAAGACCCAAAATGCATCAACTGACAAAGGTTGATAATATTTCGCCAGTTAAGACTTAAATTAGGCTGTTTAAAGTTAATTCTACGTTTAACGTCACATCTAAAGTTCAAAACCTACGAGGGAGGGAGGAAAAAAATAAACAAACAAAATTTTCAAACAATTGTGAATTTATTCAAATTAACCTATTCAGTACATTAAAAACATTACAATTAAGTAATAAGAGCATTTAATTGATATGACACCTAAGATTAATTTCCCTTGCAGAGTTTTTCCTTAGTATGTAAATCAGTTTGAGTCCTATTGTTAGCAAACAATGTAGTCTAAGACTGAATGTGCAGGAAAGTGGATTTTAACTAGGCCTCAGTTGTCCTTTGGATTTATATTGCCACACGTCCATGGTACCCTGGAGGCAAATGCTTCTTCTTGTGGGAAAAGTTGATCAATATCTACAGTCAAAATTATTGATGACAATATTTAAAAGTGTTCATGTTGAAATATCCTCAAATTGAATTATGTCGTATTTTTTCTTAGTACTAGATCTACTAGCATTAAGTTTTGAAAGCGTGAATACTAATATTTTGACCATACTGATAGCTGTTAAATTATATTTATTAAAATTAATACCTTGAATTCCACACAAAAGACAGGATTCTTCACATCTTGGAATACCCCAACCACTTTCCTTACTCTCCTTCACTTGAAAGGCCCTATCTTCGGTAAGCTTCTCCCTGCTCAAATGGTTATGACAAGTATATTATCTTTCCCAAAAATTGTAGCTATTTGTAGGTACATAAATTATGAAGAAATCAATTACTTTACTCATTACTGTTCCTTTGGATTTTTACAGAAATATTTTTAATATGAAACATATTAGTAAGATTTAAATGATGCTTTTCACTGTATATAAATCTTGGTTTTTGACACAGTTTCCACTCAGTAAGAAAAGTTTTTCGATTCTCTCCAAAATACAATGAAAAGTTCAGCCAATAGAATCACGAACTGAGAGTCTGTCACTGTCAGTCTGCACATATGATTCGAAGACTGACAAAAAAATCAACAAACAAGACTTTGTCATTAATATAATCATAAAATAATTTATTTTTTACTTACATTTATGGTCCCAAAGTCTTTAATTCTCTAGTTTTCTTTAATAAGACACCAACTGCCTTAACTGCGGCTTTCAAAGCACATTTTCTGTCACTACGGGAAGCAGAATTCAGTCGCTAATTGAAGAACCAAACCGGAACGGACATACGGAATTCCGAATTGTTTGTTTTTTTCAAAGACGAATTTCTCATAAACCTACGCGCGCGGGTGATGTTAAACGTAGTTTTAATTTTAAACAGCCTTATTATAATAAAATTAAAAAATACCATTAAGTAAATCACAGTGACCCTCCTTTTGATTAAAATTTTCTGATGACTCAAGATACATTAATTGACAAAGTTTGATGATTCTAAGCCAATAAGTACCTGAAATATACAAAAGTAGGTCACTCTGATTTCTTCTTGGTCGACATTTTCCGATACCCTAAGATGACTCAACTGACAAAATTTGATGATTCGAAGCCAATAAGTAGCAGATATAATTAATAAAAGCCATAAAATGTCAAAAGTAGGTCACTGTGACCTACTTTTTTGGCCGATGTTCTTCGAGAGCCCAAGATGCCTAAATTGACAAAATTGGATGATTCTAAGCTAATAAGAACCTTAGATCAGGGTTCTCATTAGTTTTTACAGTAGGTGGAGAAAAAGAAAAAGTAGGGGGCACTTCAAACTTGAGGGCCGAAGGCCCAAACCGAGGGCCACCGCCCCGAGGGGGTGAGTCCGAGAGGGGGTTTCCCCCCTTTTGGCAAGAGGGGGGGTTCGGGGGTCCTCCCCCGGAAAATTTTTAATTCTTACATTGCAGGAGGTGGCATCTGGGACCTATCTGGGCATATTTTGACTTGTTTCATTTGCTCTCAATATTACACTTTTTAGGAGCCCATTTTTGTAAAAAAAAAAAAAAAAAAAAAAAATCACAGGAGTAGCACACAACCTATGATGATCTATAAAACTTCCTTGATTTTTGTAATACATGTATGCTGTGAATAAAGATTTTTTTTTTTAATGTTGCTTTTTTTGTAGCAGTTGTTTGATTGAAAACATTTAAATTGTTTAGATGTATGTGATACCAAAGAGTCTGAGTGTCTGCAGCTAATTAACTAGATATATATGTACGCTGTATTTTCAGAATTATTAAAAAAATATGCAAGTGTCATTGAAATCCATACAGAAAGTCACCCTTACAATTCTTTTGCAGAAAATAGTGATGCGCCTGTATTTTTATCGGTAGTTAGAATAATCTTACTGTGTCTCGGGACAAGGCCTCACCACAGAATCGTTCCGAAACGAAATTTAAGTATACAAAGGGATTTGCACTGGAAATAACTTCAAAATTAATTACAACAATTTTTTTTTAGGTTGCGCATGCCTTTAAACCTAAATTATAATCCAAATAAAGACGATAATTCAACTAATATTCTCAGCGGTTTTTTTCTGACACGCCATGATTGCTTTCGGAACTCTCTGTAATCTTTGGTAGATGCACTGATTTTGAGTTATCACCCGTGTTTCGATCGCGATTCCTGTATCATCACCACGTTTTTAAAAATAGGGGGTCGTAATCTTACAACAAGGAAAGCGTCAAATAACAATGATTTTATATGTTTACGTTTTTTATTCACTACGTTGAACAAGACAAACGGGATAACCAAAATTCTCTTGTGAAGCACAGATTTTCTTTACTGGTTTTTGAAAGTGTAATAACCGGCGCCAGTGTGTAAGTAGACGGCGAAATCGCCGGTCGCCGGCACTTAATGAGAACCCTGCCTTAGATATTCAAAAGTACACCACTGCGACCTTCTTTTTGATCGACATTCTCCAAAAACCCAAGATGCCTCAACTGACAAAGTTTGATTATTCTAAGCCAATTAGTACCTGAGATATGTAAATACAGCCATAAAATGTCAAAAGTAGGTCACTGTGACCCACTTTTTGGTTGTCACACACTGAAAACCCAAGATGCATCGACTCACAAAATTTGATGATTCTTAGCCAATAAATACCTAAGATACTTAAATAAAGCCATAAAATGTCGAATGTAGGTCACAGTGACCTAATTTTTCATAAATATGTTTTAAGGTCCCAAGATGCATCAACTTACACGGTTCGATGATTCTAAACCTCTCAGTGTCTCAAATAATGGGATTAAATGTTTTAGAAAGGATTAGTCATAAAGTTCAAAAAGTAGGTCACCGTGACGTACTTTTGGGTTAACATGATGTGAAGTCCTAAGATGCATAAACTTACAAGATTTGATGATCCTAGTCCTTATAGTAAGCAAAATATAAATGTTTGTATTAATTGTAAACTTAGGTCAACTTTGAAGTGACCTGAGACCACGTCCTTTGCCCCAGGGTAAATCTTCAACATATCCTGATCTTTGTATGTAAGTTTGGTGAAAATCTGCCTGGTGGTTCTGGAGAAAAAAGATTTTTTAGCAACCAGTACTTTGGGTTTTGTTTTCCTGATTATCTCCCCTGTTTAAGGGTCCAAACCCTTTATTTTAGTACAAATGGTAGCCCTTATGCCAAGGATACCCTGTGACAAATTTGACACTGATTGGCCAAGGGGTTCTTGAGTTATGGCCCATATTCTAAAAAGTTAACGCACACCACACAAATGGCCATAGCATTAGCTCTTTGAGCCTTTGGCTCAGAAGAGCTAAAGACATACAACCCTTCTTTCATCTACCCTTGTAAATTAAATCAAAGGATATAAATGCTACAGTTCGTAGATCATTGATCCATTGAAATATTACTAAACCACAAATATCATTTTTCTCTTGATGTTCAATATATTTGTATTTCAGACAAATGCCTCAATAGCCTCACACAATGAAGAGCCTTTACCCAGGTCACCAAACAAGAACTGTATAGTGAAGGGAAGTAACTCTCTATCAGACTCGTCATCAAGTGTCATCATCAATACACCAAATACAAGATTTATTCAGAAAAACTTTTTTACGTATTTTCCAAAATAAAAAGAGGTACATGGACAACATTGCTCACCTGAGCACTGTGGCTAGGATAGAAGCAAAAATCAAAAATATTAAAATCTAAAATGTATATTAAAATCTTAAATGTATAAGTGGTCCTAACCTACAACCCCTAAAATATGGGGGGGGGGGGGGAGGGGAGAGAGAGGTATGATTTGAATTAACTAGGAATAAACTGAACATTTTACCTCATTATCATATCAAAGTTCTGAATTTTTGTTAACCATTTATGCTTTATTTTGCAAAAGAATCTGCATAAACGTACAAACCTTCTCCATCTACCCTTGTAAATGAGATCACAGGATATAAATGCTACAGTTCTTAGTGCACTGATCCAATGAAATATTACTAAAACACAAATATCACTTTTCTCATTTTGTTAAATGTATCTGTATTTCAGACAAATGCCTCAATGGCCTCATACAATGAAGAGCCCAAACCCTGGTCACCAAACAAAAACTGTTGAGTGAAGGGAAGTAACTCTCTATCAGACTCGTCATCAAGTGTCATCATCAATACACTAAATTAAAGATTTATTTCGATGCTGCATCTTAGCCAGTCAAGTGTCCAATTTGTATCTCTCCTAGGTAGACTAGATTTAGATTGTGTAATACTACTGAAGGCATTCATAAAGTTACCATTCTTGGCAACAAAAACTATGTTTTAAAAAAAAGCAATTTACTGGACAAAGAAGAGGGGTTTGACAAGCTTCTGTGTCATGCAATTTGACTGGATGTCCTAGACCTTCAAAGTTTGAACTAAATCAGCCAAGGGTGATACATTGCAAATCCAACATTAGCTAGCAAATATGCCAAAGCTGTAAAAAACTTACGACTCTGACTCTTTTTCCCATGGCTGATGATGGCAGATTCTTCCTGAACTTAGCTCGTACAGCTCCGCTGTTTCCGTGAGATCGGGTGACTTTACCCCAGATGACTCTGATACGGCTAGCTTTGTCATGTCCAGGACATGCTGTCTTCCTGTAAACGTTAGAGATACAAGGATCCTACAGACCAATCCTAATGAGATAATACTAGCGCTCTTATTATGCTATGTTTTCTGACCAAAAAGAACAAAACGTCTCAATGCCAATTTGCTTTAATATTAAATGAAAATGAACAGTCAATTTAAACATTTTCACAAGTTCAGATTTTGAGTTACTTCAGACAAATGCCTCAATTAGCCTCACATTAGCGGAGAATTCCTCTCTCAACAGACACAACAAGAACTGTTCTGTCCGTGAGTGAATCCCAAATGTCAGACTCGTCATCGATGTCATCATCAATACTCAATAAATATTATCCCCCCCCAAAAAAAAACTCCGCACAAAAATATTGCAGATTTTCTCAGATATAATCATATTTTTTGAATGCTCTAGCTCATACTAGGTCAGAACTAACAAAACTACACTCTGATTGAAGATTTTTCTTTTTACACTTGATTTTCATTTATCAATTCACCAAAATGAGAAGGAAATGAAATTTTGAAGCTTTTGACTCTGAGAGGAAAACATGTTCATATCAGAATGTAAACCTTCCGTTTCATATCTGTTCTCAGGATAATATAAAACTCTGTTTTCCATACCTTTTAGCCTTGTAAACATATGCACATCTTTTGCCATAGTAGAATGGTGTGTCTTCCTTGCATGTGACTCCATCAATTTTCAAAAGAGCGGTGTTCTCATGTTGGTTTCTCAGTCCTCTCTTGTAACCAGTGAAGACAGCCTTACAGTATAACCTGTAATCATTTGTTATCAAGTCAACTGTACAGTACAACCTTCATGAGAGAACTAATTTTGTGTCATTTTTAAAGGGGAAATAAGCGTGATTTTTTTTTTACCTTCCTAATTTTTTAGGTGGATTTGCTGAAGGTGTATTTGCTTCCGCCATTGTGCTTTGTTATCTGTATGAAAAAAAAATCCCTTGTTAGATATGTTAAATATCAATAAATTCATTCAAATTTAAATTGGAAGGACCACCATAAACAATGGTATAAATTATGCTGTGCTAAATAAGAACAAAGTCGCACTTGCAGTGCTCCAAGTTGTGACTAAAATGGTCGCATTTGCGACCAAAAAATTGATTTTGCGACTAAAAATGAAAACACACTCGCATTTTCGCGACTGAGAAAATTTGGGCTGGAAACGTCCATTTTTAAGATCGGGATCGAGATTTCATTTGTAAAGATTCTCTATCAAGAAAATGTTTGAAGACATATACTTAAATACACTTTCCAAAGCGTCGCATGGACTTGGATCACATAATGTTATGGCAGCATGCTGTACAAAGTTTGATTAGAACCAGAGACGTGTATAAATAATGTTCCTGATAGAATGACATAGAAACTTCTTAAACTTTCTAAAATCCGACCTTGTTATTGAAGCATTTGGTCAATTGCTTGCGTATCACAATGAATCATGCTAATAAAGATTGTTTTGGCGGCATTTATAATGACTATGTAATGGGTTAGGTACGTAGTAGTAAGTAAACATGAAAATCAGCAGGCAAAGTCCTGTCTCAACAGCAGATGTCAAGCTTGTATTTTCTTTTGTTAAAATTTCCATTTCGTAATCAGATTACTTGTGTTCTTCTGTACAACCATAAGGGTACATGTATTCAATAAAAATAATTCATTCAACCTAGCAAATTTTTATAGTAACAGTAATAAGTAATCTTTGATATAATAAAGACATAATACACATCTTTATTTAAATTATCAAGTTTTATTCACAAAATTAATTTTTTTATGGCGAGTGAAATATTTGATTATGGCAACCAGAAATTCTGAAAAGGCGACCAAAAAAAATTTTAGGTCGCCATTTTGCGACCTAAGAGGAAGTGTGACTTGGAGCACTGACTTGGGTTCTCATTCCGTGTTGTCTAGATGTGTAGAGTTTTCAAACTGAATTTGATTATATCAAAATGTTTTTCAATATTTGAAGTTCATATTATTATTGATAATAGCAAGCACAGTTGCACTACTTGTCACTGCAAGCTTTTAAAACAATGCCTGGGCGAGAAAATTCGAATTTTGATCTGCAGTCACCTGCGGTCCCATAATCCTTAGAGCAATGTATCTCGCCTCAAACTACTTTCTTGCAGTAACAAGACATTCCAGGAAAAAAATAAACTTGGGTTGATTTTAATGGATATATCAGGGTTGTGGTTAACCACTCGCCCATTCGCCAATGCGATTAAAATTTCAAGTGGGCGATGAATGAATCAAAATTTGATCGCCCATATGGCGAGCATCTTGTTCCCGGAACATGACAGTGCTTTGTTTGTATTTTTATAATCCACTTCCTTTTTTTCATAACAAACACTACGCTAACCATGACTTTTGGTGTCATGTGCAAACTATTACATTTAAATACAACACAATCACTTGCGAGACCTAGACGTATGCCCTACTGAAGCCAATAATGTGGCGGTTTATTGATGGGGTAAAAAAAAACCAAAAACGTACTGCACAACCACAACGTAATACATATTTTAGCGAGTACGACTGCAACATGTGGGCCCATAAATCACATTGTTGGCCCCTAAACTTTGAAAAGTAAGAGGCCCACATGGCTCCTAAGATGTAAATGGTTAACCACAACCCTGATATATAGTAGATTATATGATATTATTAAAATTCGCATTGCTCAGACTTAGATTTGTCATGTATCGTCAAAGTCTATACGTAGCAAATGGCACGTGCGCTTTGTAGAGCCCGATCTAAATCAAAACTAAATAAGTGTAACAGGAAGGGAGAAAATGCATGGCAGGACCGGGAATCGAACCAGGGACCCCTGTATCTCTAGTCAGGTGCTCTACCAACTGAGCTATCCAGGCCGATATCCACGGCCCTTACCATTACATTCCTCCCTCCTTAAATGGTCTTCGCACTCAAAGACACAACCCAAGTTCTTATTGCCCCTGGCAGGACTTTCACCTGCAATTCCAGGGGTGGTCAACGGCACCAAATCTGTAACAGGAAAAGAGAAAATGCATGGCTGGACCGGGAATCGAACCCGGGACCCCTGTATCTCTAGTCAGGTGCTCTACCAACTGAGCTATCCAGGCTGATATCCACGGCCCTTACCATCACATAACTATCCGCACTCACTCTAACAATTAATCACACAGTCAATGTATTATAAATATTATCACATTATAATATGTTGATGGTGCAACCGTTAGAGCAAGCGCAAACTCTTCTATTGTTTTCATTTAGATCGGGCTCGTCAAACCGCAAGTGACATTTGGTGCGTCTAAACTGCTCTAACGGTGTCACCATCAACATATTACTAGATATTTATAATCAACATATTACTAGATATTTATAAACACAGCCACTGTTACACGCACAGAGACTGATCTTATTTTTTAAAATTTCATGTTACAAAGGCCATGATTCCAGACTTAAAGCAGATGCCAATTCATGTTTAACTTATGCAATTAACTTTCATCTGTCGTCAGAAAAAGAAAATATTCATTCAGGCTTAAAAACACATCAAGAACCCCCCCCCCCTCTTTTCCCATACATCTCTCTCAGAATATATATTCCTTTTAACCTTCACTTACAAAAAGAATTAAAATTACAGTTTATACATGCAGTCTTATAAATATTTTGTTATTCATGCTATTTAGCGTTTGTTCAACACAGAATTCTCAATTTCATGCCTTTCTCAGGTATTTCATGAACAATCTGTCAAAAATCCCACCGTAAAGCTATCATCAAACATTAAATTTATTATTTACAGATAAGAATATCTTAATTAAATATGGGCTCCTCACATCACGCAACATATCGTTGCACTAACTAGTAAAAGTTCAAAAATTTAAAATAATGTTAACTTTGTCAGTACCAAAACAACGACGGGAGATTGAAAAAGGAAGCGGAAGTTTACTTAGCCTTACCACATTTCCAAATATCTATGTAAAAAAAAAATCCTCAAAAAATAAAATTGAAATATGGTGTGTAGGAATAAATAGAATCTTTATAATATATGGGTAAAATATATTTATATTTTGAATAGGAAAACTTCCCTATATTATAACCGGAAGTATATGTGTAAATGAGGTCCATAGAAACACAAACAATATGGAAGTCGTCGAGCTGAACTGATTAACGAGAACAAATCAACACATAAAGGCTAGACAGCGAGAAAGTGTAAGAAATCACATCCTTTTAACTTTATTCAAATCTTTCCTTCTTTAAATTGACACACATTTGATGGAAGATCACAAATCCAGAAGTGATTTTGCGATTTTCCTTTGGAAAATATCTATATTGTGTAAAATAAGTTTAAAACATTTTCAGGAAAACAAAGACCATGGGCAAAGGACAACAAGGTAGTTACTGGTGTTTGAATAGCATGTATAGCGATTGTTTTGGCCTCATTGTTAATTAAATTGAGTGAAAAAATGCATAAATATTTAATAATAATGCAGGACTCGAAATTTTTAGGGGGGGGGGGGGGGGGGGGTCATATAGGCTTTTATTTGAGATTTTTACAGGTTAGCTGAGAGATTTCAATGTCTCATTGTGCTGCATGTAGTAGAGATTGAACAAAACTGAAGCTCTAAAATAGTATTTTAAAAAATCATAGAATATGTTGACAGTGCCAATGGGCGAATGCAAACTTCCGTTTTCGATTTGGCTCTTCAAATCACATGTGACATTTTGTACGTCTATAGACTCTGACGTCACATGATATAGTATGCAAGTTGCATTGCTAAAACAAAGTCTGAATGTTTTTTAAAATTTTTAAATTTAAGAACCCTTAATCTATTATATAACTGCCATCCATTAAATCAAGGTGAGTTTCATATTTTATGGAACTTCAAGGTGCAATGATAACACATATAGTTTTAATCAAGATGCAATTTGCTAAGCATTATGGGACGGTGGATATTAATCCCTCTGAATCATTTTGCAGAGTCTGCAAAGCTCGCAATGACAAGTGGTGCTTTTAGCCACTCACTGTGACCTCCATTAATTCAAAATGATATATGGCTTA